>NC_062519.1:4798171-5030671 GCF_022655615.1 Tachysurus fulvidraco | reverse complement strand
ATGTTAAAGGTTATATTGAACTTGAGGCTCTCATGGGAATAGTCTCTTCATGCTTTTTTGCTGAGCCGAACCACACACTTGTACAAACAGATGCGAAGTTTATTGATTTCCAGTCGGGTGAGAGATGCAGGGGTTGGTTCGTAATGTGTGCAAGATTTCTTTATGGTGTTGGTTGTCTTACCTCTGGCCTTACCTAGAACTTTACTGCACATCACTGTAGCTTAGAGAAACTGAGACAAAAATCCAGCATGGTTTGTGTGTTGGATGATTTTTGGATGATCGGGTAATAACTATTTATTTGAGCGATTAATTTTATGATATATAATTTTTTTTAATACAGTGAAATATATATATATATATATATTTTTTTTTTTCCTAACTGTATTTAGTCAGCTGTGATATATTTAGTCTGAAATTTGCTTTTTTGTTTCTCAATTGAGCTACATAGCTGAGGTTGCTAACAGGTTTGTGATGCTGTATAATGTGCTACCAAAATATATAAAAGTATATTTAAAAGTAAATAACCCAAATGTCTTGATAGAAAGAGAGAGAGAGAGAGAGAGAGAGAGAGAGAGAGAGAGAGAGAGTGTGTGTGTGTGTGTGTGTGTGTGTGTGTGTGCGAGTGTGAAGGTGAGCTTCACCTCTTGCAGTGACTCCAGCATCGCTTCCATCTGCTCTCGTCTAGACAGCTCTTCCTGCCACCTGCAACACAACACACGCCTGAATTGAGAGCATGACCAATGTACTTAAAACAGATGTGCATTTGAGCCCAAGTGAGACAATTAACACCATATTACATTTGTTTTATAACAAATATTTTTTTTCCTCAAACACAACTCTTTGAAAGATTCTGCTTTATATATTGTCTTTGATAAACCTTAAAAATCAAATTACTGTATATCCATATTAAAGATCATATGACCTCAATAATCTTGCCTTTTAAATAATGATCTTAACTAAAAACATTAGCATTCAATCTTAAAATATTTTTACATTCGGAGCAGCTTTCTAGAAATAAATGCTTGAAATTAAAGAAGAACCTCATCTCAAGCTTGATATTCTGAGCTTGAAAAATTGAAAAAAATAAATGTAATACATTTTTGTATTTCCTCATACTCTTATAATTAATAAAATTCATTAATGACCTTTTATTAATTAATTAATAAAAGTTTTCCTAAATTTTTATTTATTTTAAGGTTCTAAAAGTGAGCAATGTTTCGTTTTCCATCCATCTGTTATTTACACTGCTATAAGGAGGTTCCCTAAGCACAGGAAAATACTTGTTCCATAAATATGGGTTCTACTGATTAGAAAAGAGATGAAAATATGAGTGTTTCAGACATCAGGATATCTATTGCTATTCACTGGAGAGCACACGAGAATTAAACATGGACTTAAAGCCCAGCAGGTATAAATGGCTCAAGGTGGTGAAGCCCAGGCGTCTGTAGTCTGTTTATCAGGCCACAGTGTAATTTAATCTCGATGCAGCAGAACAGACCAGGAATCAGCAGCCTGAGGGCAGAGGGTTCATCCAAAGATTGAGCTGCATGACAGATTCTGCATTTATATGGAAAACAAAGCAAAAAACGGGTGCATTGACTAGCACAGAATCCGCTCATTCAGAAAATCTCTCTTCCTAGTGCTGCAATGCATTAAATCTCAAACAGTCTCTGAATCAGAAAGCCACAGGAATTGTTTTGAAACATTTAATGTTCAGTCTGATGTTGGACATTCATGCTTGGAAAGTACTTTAAATATTCAGTGGATAAATAAGGGATTTTATCTTCTGTTAGGGAAATTCCAGTTCAGAAAGCACTTAAATTGCCCATGAAATGGCTTAAGAGTCATGATTTAATTCCGCATGTTGAGTAATTTCCCTTTGAAATACACAAACACACACACACACACACACACACACACACACACACACACACACACACACACACACACACACACACACACACACACACACACACACACACACACACACACACACAACCTGCAATGCAGTGAAGAAACAACTTGTAAGATCATTTGCCTCAAAATGTCCATTATAAAACCAAACTAAAGCTGGAGCTGGTGGCAGTAAAGAAGCAACTAATCAAGCTTTGCAGAGAGAAGCATTTCCTGACCACCTAAGTAGCAGGACTCTTTGAGACAGATCATTTTAAAAGAATAAGCCCCGGGTTGCTATGGTAACCCACATGGGAGACACCAAAATAGCTCATCAAGTTTCTTGTCACACACAGAGTGATATATCGGGGCTGCATCTTTAAAGAGGACTGTCTGTTTCCATGGGGCACAAACAGTAAACACTGTCCCATAAGATGCAGCGTAGCATCTGCAGTGTCGGCATACAGATAAGCCTTGCTACTCTGTTTTCACTGAGAACTGAACGAGTGACTGGACCACAAAACACACACGAACCTCTAACCACAAGAGATTCACGGGATTGAAACAGAAGCCTGCACTCTCTGTTCTGCCTTTTGGTTCTAATCTAAAAGAGAACCAGTCATATGTAAAACCACAGAAAAGTAAAAAAATAAGCTCCAGAGTTTTTGTCTTTAACCATATATGCATGCTCTATAAATACTCATAACAATACTCTCTCATCATCCATCTAAGATTTAAAACCAAGAGCTGAATATTCTGATAATATAAGTTATAATGTTAATAAAATAAGTAGGAACTGTCTTAACTGAATTGATTCTCTTTACTGAATATGACTCCTGGATTCTCTTCACTTAAAGGAACAAACAGCATAAACAGCAGTATGCATTTAAGTGCAAAAGAATGTACACCTTATGTATTTGAAACAAAACAAAAAAAGGAAAATATACTTCTATTTTACAATTTATTTCCAAAAGAGAATCAATAATAGGAAGGAAATTAATTTCAATGTGCATAAAATACACCAATTCAAATCAAAAGACAAAATCTTTTATTATTTCCTAACACAACCTTTACAAAGACGTGATTCTTACATCACTCTAATCCTCAACAGTTCAATAAATCCTGGAATCCATATGATCGGTCAATAGTATCGTCTAACAATGTATTGATCAGGCCCATGTCCCTTAATTTTGGTGCTAAAAGGTTGCAACCATACTCAGAGACTTGTGTCCAGAGTGCTGTCTCAGCTGCTTGAGCCATGTTTAAATCACACACAGCTATGGCGTGATGAGCTGTTAAGGTCACTGAGGTTCACAGTTACATCATTTCCAGTCAATCACGTCATGACACACATACACAGCAGCTTAGCACCATTTCTTTTGTGACTGAATGTAATATGAGCACCAGGGTGTACAGCGTGATCGAAATTGTCAGGGATAAATATTACAGCCGCAGTGGAAGGTTTACAATTTTCCATTTTTTTACAATAATAGTGAAGATACAGCTACTACAGAGCAATTTTAGCAATTATTATTATTAATATAAACTAATATTAAATATAGTATTTAATGTTAAAAATATTAAATATAAAGTTGTAATAACGATATGCAGAATTAACAAGATCATCCAAAATGCAGAGCGTGTCAAATAAAATAAAATGTTTTTAAATTATTTACGTCCTGTCTTGAAAAATCTAAATAACGTAACTATTTTGAAATAGTGTGTTATTAATTTAAAAAATATGAAAATATTATAAGTAATGTCTCCGATCAACAATAAACAACCCAGAGGTTTGTCCACTACCACTGATGAGTGCCACTGATCAACTATCAAGAATCAATCATCTGAAGGTTACTAGGTTGGTTGGTTGCTATAATTTACTGCCATGTCAGCTACCGAGGCTATCTTCATGGCAAGAACGGTTAATAAGAACTAAAATAACCTAAAATCACAAAGAAATAAATATACACAAATATAGACAACTTAAATGAAATTTCTTACATTAATATTTGACAGAAACTCAAACTTTTTCTGATGAAACCTTGTAAAATAGCTCTTTAAATGAGTTGGCCTCATAAAATAACCTCTGAAGGTTGCTAGCATTACAATATTTAAGATAGAGCAGCTCTGCAAAGCAGACTAGTCTGGAATGACGACGAACCCTAAAACTGGTGAGCACATGGTGAAATCATTCAATTCTCAGCCATCACACTGCTTATAAGGAGCTCTGGACTGCCTGTCCTTCTTGTCTGAGTTGTAAATAGACAAAGAGTCACCTTACAAGGACTCGGAACTGCCTGTGAGGGTGACCAAAAATTCCAAAGTCATCTGAGTAGTTGGGAAAGATTGCATGCTGAGTAAGTATGAGCTTAACTGAGTGAGATAAAAGGAGAACATTATTAATATAGCAGTGTTTTTTATGCTAGCTAATATGTATGTATACTGAGGATTAAAGCTAATGCTTGATTAAAGATTTCTCTTTTATTCCTCTGTAAAAATGTCAGAAGGAAGAGAAAAAGTTAGAAAAGTATATTTTATAGGTTTCAAGTGAAATAAATAAAATAGCTAGCCATCAGCTACTCTGCTGGACAATCAGCTAATGAGTTAGCATGGAGTAACACTACATAAATCACTATATTTGGCTAAACGTGATAAAAGAAGCTACAGTACAGTATGTCTTTTTTCACTGTAAAACAAACTGGCATGCCTCTAACCACCAGAGATTAAAGACTTTTTACCACAATAAAACAAAACTTTTAAAAAGTAGGCCAGATTTTGATATGTAAATACCTCATCCATGAATATGCTAATGCAGCTAAGGATGTCTAAGAGAAGCTTTTTATATTGTTATTAGCATTTACTTGAAAAAATATAAGCGTCATGTTCCTGTCAGGCGTCCTTTTCATTCTATGTCAATGTTTTTTTTGCCCTTACAGAGAGCGTTAATAGGAATCATATTGTTTCTGTATGTTTCCTGTTTCCTGACATATTTCTTGTATGTAATGGCAATATTTTTATGAAATAAGTCAATAGAAATTTCTTAAACTAAAATGAAAAAAGTAATTTGTGCAGAAATAATACACACTTATACATGTTTACCAATCAAACAATATTAAAGTCATTAACTAACCTACCTAACTGCTCATTTATTTAATGGAATTGGCTCTTTTTTCTTAATGGAAATATCGGATGCAGGGCATAAGGCAGAAATTACAGGATTATGGTTCTGTGTTACTGTAATGACTGAAATGTTGTGAGTTAAAATTCAAGCACCACCATATCCCATTGCACCCCATTTGTAATGAATGCCGAGTGAATACATGAAATATATAATCCCAATGCAGTTTTGGGTCATGATACTGTACATGGATATAGTTTATGGAGAGCCCAAGTGTGCTTCCATACTGCTTCGATTCCACATTTTCTCTCCATACTGAATTTGTGAAACCCCATATCCATTTATTAAGCACACACATACTCATGCACACACAGACAGACCATGAGGGTTTTGTTCATTATTGATTAGGTGTAATGCAGACAGCCTGAAGGAATCTGTTCTGTCCACAGAGGCTGCGACACATGCAGAGTGTTAATGAATATTCAGTCTGGAGAAAGTGTAGGTGAGACAAAACCTCCCTGCTCCAACAGATTACAACTAGGACTTACTAAATTGATCTAAATGCTTTTTTATACAGATATAAGCTGTAATATCTCTTTCTGTATTCTTGTCCATTTCTAGTAACACTTACTCTGACCTGACACTCTGACCTTACTCTATTTTTCATGTTCAGAAGGCTCTGCCTATTTTTATATAAAAATTAGTATTTTATAGTAAGAACATTAACCAAGCACAATTCTTGTACGGTTACGTCCTCCTCAAATGTGTGATGGTTCTCATGGAGACGAATGTGTTAGTGCCATGTGCTTTTGATATAGTTCCTTTTTTCCTCACTTTTGCTCTGCGTCCCTTATTTTCACTTGATTATCTTATCCTTTTTGTTCGTAAAAAATGTTCTGCTTTTGTAATCAAGTTTGAATGGCCTTTTGCCTAGTTCTGAATTCCCTATGCTGTGTATAATAGTGTCTGTGTTCAATGGTTTCCTATTTTTGACTTTTACATATTCGGTTGTGATTATGGATTACCCCATTTCACGCCTCCTGCCTATGTGGTAACGCTGATTTCTGGATTTGTTCTAATAAAGGACAAGCTGAGGACAAACTTGAGTCCTTCCATGACCTACTGCATATACTAGTTTGGGTTCATTATGATACAATGGTTCTATTTTGATGTTCAATGGTTCTACTATAAAACCCTATGGTTTTCCCAATGGTTCTACTAGTGAACACTATAGTTTTACTATAGTGCTCTATCATTTTCCCCATGGTATACTACTATATTTACCCATGGTATATGACACCCTATTGCTTTACTGAGGTATATGTTGGATCTACAACATTGGATCTACTATGTGTGGTATCCTAAGAAACTATAATCTTGTACTCTATAGTTTTACTATAATACTCAGTTTTTCAACTGTGGTGCGTTTGCTATGCTATATTATGGTGCTACAACTCTATATGTCAAATATCACTCCCTATTGTTCTACTATGGTAGCTTGGTTTTACTCTCTTATGATAACTACATGTTTACCAATAGTATTAATATAGATCTCCTATAATGTCACAATCTTACAAAACTTACTATTGCACACAATGGCGTTTTTTTCTTTCTTTTTTTTAAATCAAATGGTCATAGTTTGTTACGGCAAGATTCCCTTTTCGACAAGTCAGAATTAGAGCACTTTAAATAGAGCAGAAGAAAATAGCCTCCACCTCAAATCTCCAAAAGTATCAATAACACTAAGTACTTAGAGGACAGCTGATGGGCTCATGAGCTTTTGGTGCAATTATGTAGATGAACTAAGAGAGACAAAGTGTAGGGAGTAGAAGTATTTCCTTATACTCGCACGATTCATGATTCCCATGATAAAAAAAACAAACTTTTTTTGTCATACAGAGGTCATGTATTCCAAACATTCCACGGAAACAATTTTAACCTGTATTTCAGCTGTATAGTGTCACTGAAAGGAAATCTGTTTAATGGAACGTGTGCTATGAGTGGCACAGACTTATCAGCTTTCAGTAAAATATATGCTGTGTGAATGATGTCCCATGCTCTCACTAGCCTAATTTTTTGTATACCACATTATATACAACATTCATTTGGAGCGTTTCAATGTTATTACAAGCTCATACTGCTGTTAGAGGGCCTTGAGGCCATCCTAGTTTTTATGGCCACATGAAAAAGAAAGTCTCCAGTGCATCAGTATTTAATAACAAACCACATTATTAATCCAGGCTTTAATAACTCCTAGCTCAAACTAATATTCCTGGATAATTTTAGTATTAAAGACACAGCTGTAGTTTATATAACCTTAGTATTGTATACACAAATCCTTTAATCCTGAATCGGAATGAGCTGTTCAGTAGACAATGATCAGTGTGGGCTTGACTGGATTAGATCATTTCGATATTGCAGCAATGTTTCTAAAATAACTAATCCTTAAATAATATAACAACGTGCATAACATGGACATGATGCTTTTTTCCTTGCCTAGAGACTTTCTCTTTCATGTGCCTGCAAACCAGGGCACAAAAGCAAGACCATTCAAGTCTGGACACACCTTCAGGACAGGATACAAACAGATTCCTCTGAACATGGAGCATAGGGGAAAACAAACAAAGCACACATCTACAATAGGTGATCCAGTATACAGATCCAGGGGAAATGAAACGAATGGAATTCCCTTTTACCTTGGCAGTGCCAGCCTTCTGAGAAAAGGGTGGAGCTCCAGAGAGATTTTAAATCATACGGGAGCCAACATTATCAGATTGGGAATCAAAAGCAGTGAGGAATTTGTGTGTGGAGGTAAAATAGGACTAAAAATGAGCTTTCCAAAAATTAAACATTATGCATTTCATTAATAAAAATAATGTTTTTTTTGTTTTTTAATAGTGAGTTTGTTCAGATTTTTTGATCTGAGATTACTGAAACGAGTGACTGATTTTGGACCAAATCAAATCATGTAATTATTTCTTATTAATTGTCAAGTGTTTAAAAATTATAAATATGAATCTGAATCATTATAACAAAGTTTAAGACATATTGACAACATACTGGAGTTTTACCTCCTGCAGAGTCATGTAATTATCCAAATATTATTTTTATTTATTTATTTTTTAAATCTGTCACGTTTCAGCGAGCCCGTGTGCACTGTAGCCTCCAATTCCTGTCCAGGATTTGACGAGATCTTCTGCTGTTGTAGTCCATCATGGTTCTGACATTGGCATCATGGTTCTGACATGCTTTTCTGTTCACCACAATTGTAAAGATGGTTATGTGAGTTAGAGTACCCTTCTTGTGAAAGTCAAACCAGTCTGTCTGTTCTCATCGGATCTCTTTCCTCAACAAGGCATTTCTTCCTGCAGAACTGTCCTCAATGGAGGGTATATATATATATATATATATATATATATATATATATATATATATATATATATATATATACACACACACGTGTCATAATTTCTCTGATTGATTGTGGGATATGGATTTGGATATAGGTTGCTTAACTTACAATTGTGCTTTTATATTCCTTTAACTGTTATTTTGGTTAGATAATGGTTTTGGAATGATTTAATTTGATAGAAAAGGATTAATTCATATTCACAGGCTATTCCACAAATCCACCTACACATCCATGCCTACAACACCCAGTCCACACCTTATTTCCTCAGTACAAACTCATCACTAAACATTGTGGTATACCTAACCAAACCATCTCATCGCCCCTTGAGCTATACGCTGTCAGACATTAAGCCGTTTTATGAGCGCCACACCCTGAACGAATATGTTCCTGGCTCTGAGATATACCTTTCCAAACAGGTGGGACGAGGTGTGGTCACGAAGCCTTGTTTTGACAGCTCTCTGATCAAAGGCCATTTCTACTGAAAACACATTACTGCCTGTAACTGTGGCTAGAAAACTGCCAAACCCTGAGACATATCTGTGTGAGAATGTAAAATGGCTCTGCTTGGAGCAACATGTACAAAAGAGTAGTGATAATGATTTAACATCCCTGAATAGGTAATTGCATTAATCGGTTAATCTGGGTGGACCAGAAAGTTTGTTGGAACTCCTGCACAGACAGGATTAAAAAGAGCAGCAAAATGAGTTCACCACAAGGACTGCCAACAAATGCCTGGCAGTGAGTGTTTTTCTACACTCAGGAATGCCTTGATCGCTTGTATATGCTTCTGAATCATCAACAAAGGATAGTCTTTGACCAGTAAAGCCATGTCAGTCCCGAGTACTAACCCATTCTAAGAACTGTTTGCAAAGATAAAAAAAGAGTCTTTCAATCATCCACATGTTAAAAGAAGTGCTTAATGACAATGAGGCAGGATGTTGATCTTTCACTTTAGGGTCTTCAATACCCTGTTTCTTTCAAGTGTGTTAATGCCACTGTATGTGTATTTAACAGTGGGTCTCTATAGGTCACTTCAAAATGGAAGAAGTCCATATATTTATATATAACAGACACAATACAATAGATTTTGTGCTGCAAATGGTGAAAATGCAGATGGAATTGACTTTATTCAAATGTATATGTAACAAAAAAATGAAAGAATATAGTTATAGTTTCCATCTCTGCCAGCATCCCTGTGAGATTAAAAAAAAAAAAACCTACAGTCTAATGTAGGGTTTATACATTAATGCACTGGACTTAGAAAGAACAACATCTAACAAAATAGTTAATCCCAATTTAAATCTGGTTAATTGTGTAGCTTTATTGTGGTTTCCAGTTCATTCAGCCAGCAGACAAATGTCTGGCCACAGAAAGTCCTCAGGCATGCGAGTATCACATTGCAAGCTCTTTCAGCATTAAGGTCACTGGATGTCCTTCGTATGAAGTGTCTGCTGTACGACGCACAGGGAGGTTCTGTGTTTCAGTCTCCTCACATGTTTGAGAACACTGAAAGCCATTTAATAGCCTTCCATCTGAGCTGACACGAAGTTGACACTATTTCCTTAAAAGCTGTAAATGAAATGTTGAGCTATTTAAAAGATCGGAATATCCTTAATGTGTCTCAGACAGCGTTTCATACAGTAGCAGTCCATTAAGACGCAACTGCTTCTGCAGATGGTGATGAATGAAAGATGGGATGGGGGAAACAGGCGGTGAGAGAAAGAGAGAGAGGAATGACATTTGGGCTTCGTCTCTGATTAATGGACTCGGCTCACTGGGTGGCTGGCTGATGTCCAGCCTGGCATTTTGTTTGGTAACACTATGACAACAGCTCGCATGTCTCATCTGTGACCTGCCTCGTTGCTCATATTTTTGTGAACTCATTGTCTCTATGCTGGAAAATGGGTTCTAGTCTGAAAGTGAAAATGACTATAAATGTCATAGTGAATAAGTATTATTTAGAAGTGTTTTATTTGTGTGTCTGTGGGTGCGTATGTGTGGCATATAACTGTCCATTTCATACCAGTACAGGGTGCAGTACCGATTTGAAGCTAACTTACTCACAAATTTAGTGCCACACCTCAGTCCCAACCCAAGTCAAGCCTAAGCCTGCATAATTTGGAATGTTTGTGATGTGACTTGTAAACTCCATCTCACGCAACATTTATCCAAATTACAAACCAAGGACAGTGTTCCTTTTGGATTTCATATTGGAAGTAAAACAATTTATAACCTTCAACTGTCCATCTGACTGTTTTGGCAATTTTTGTATCAGCTGTCTTTGGATACCTGCTATAGATAAAAACAATAGTATTTACAGATCTCAGAAATCGTTTCTTCTCCTTCTTCTTAACTTTTTATAACAAAACATAAAAATAACCCAAAAATGAAATCTTCTGTTTTATTTTTTCCCTGGTAACTGATAAGTATTACCAAAAAACTTATATATGGACAGTAAAAAAACTAATAAAAAAAATATGGACAGTGTTTAAGACACTCGTTAATATCAGGAAGGTACTTCTTTTTTAATTTATTTTTAGCATCTTAAGCAGTATTTAGATTTAATTAGTTTTAAACAGCAAAGTGGGGCAAAGTAATTATTATCAGATTAGCTCTGGGATTTCAGTCATGTCAGTATTTTACAGAATGTCTGAGCATGCATCTGGAAAGATTATACTGTATTTTATCTTCTTTAAAAGGTCCAGGAGAATTAACCCTGGGTAACATACTGTATATCTAAATTGATAAAGATTCCTTTACATCCTGTGTGCCAACACATTTCATATATATATATATTTTTTTTAGCACAAACTAACCCCAGGAAGCAAATCCTTGATTGCTTAACCATTGATTGTTGATTGTTTCCTTGGGTAACAGATAAGAATTGCAAAAATAAACCCAAGTAAGCTTTAGTTGCGGTTAGCTTCACGGAGTCCTTATTTTTTGTCGGCTTCTGTGTTTCGGTTCCTGTATTTATTTTTTATGTTTTGTTAATAAAATCTGTTTTTATTTTGTTATCCCTATACTTGGGTCTGCTTTTATCCCCACATTCCTTGACAATTTTACCTTTAGTAAAATGAGCAGTAGAATAGATTTCTATATTTAGCATAAAGAAGCCCCAGAAAGTAAATGTCTCTGAAACTAAAAGAAAACCAAGCACTGTTTACAATAAAAATAAATAATTAAATAATTAAATGCTATTATAGTAACATAATCAGCATCGGGGTGGTATAATGCATTTTGATCCAAAACTAGTTACTGTTACCAGATCGAAGTTAATTATTTTAATGTCCACAATTGCTTAGTTTCTCTTATACCACTTTCCAACCACTGGACATTTTAATTTATCAAACATGTACTTGCTATCTTTCTATAGCTATATTTGATGGATTATCCCACTTATCACTTGATTATAGCAGCTATAAAGATTCGTTCCCTTATCCCAAGTCGATGTTACTAAGGAACCAAAAAGTGCAAAAATTTCAAGATCTCTGAGCTAAGGGTCTCAATTTTTTTAACATTTGAAACTCAAGTCTAAAACACAGAATATAATGGTAACCCTGAGGTAAAAGAGATTCTGTAAAGCTTTGAAATATTCCTTAATAATATCCAGTATATATTTTTAGCAGACTGCTGTGGGGCAGCTCGATCAGTAGTTACTGATTGAACCACTTCTTCTTCATCTAATTACAGTTCCCAAGGTGGCAAATTTATGTACATGGATAGAAAAAAAACATGCTTAATGTTTCTCAAGGGATCTAGCTAGCCTTGGCATGCTAGTCATGCTTTTCAGCTATAAAACTGACTGTTACAGAAAGCTCCAAAATGTTACTCTTATGTCTATTGATCTAAAGCAAAGAGCTAAATTCTGATGTGCTTTAATTATTCATGAAAGGGAAAGAGTTTGACGAAGTTGCTGATCTTAGAGCAAGGAGGAAAGGCTTTTATTTATTTATTTATTGACTGATTGATTGATTGAGCTGCACCCGGGTTATTTGAAGTGCAGGAGATTAGCTGGCACGTGTCAGGCCTTGTTCCATGTCCACAAGCCCAGAGTGGCACCTGCTTTGCGCTGATGAATAACAAGACCGATGCTCCTAGCACACGCTATAGACTTTCCTGCATTAAAGTCACTGATCTACATGTGGATTTCCCCTGTTTCTACCATTAGAACATTATTTCGGCATGTTTTTTTCTTTATTTCAGTCTATTGAATAAATAAATAATAGAAGCAGTAAGATCCTTCCATCATCCTCTGTACTGAGTATCTTACACTGTGTCACAGAGAACCTACAGTATATCCTAGAGGTCTTGGGGGACAAGGCAGGGGACACCCTGGACACGGTGCCAACCCATCTCACTCACACAAACATTCACACAATATGGGCAATTTAGAGAAGCCATTCAGCCCACAACATGTCTTTTTACAGAGAACCTGGAGAAAACTCCTGGAACCCGGGGAGGGGGGGGTGCAAAGTCCACTCACACAGGCAGGAGACAAGAATCAAACCCACAACTCAGAGGTGCGAGACACACATGATAATCAATAGCCTTCACCTAAGTGACCTCAGCATTAATTCCTCTTTTAGCTTATTCTTCACAATTAGCAACACAGCCTCAATATGCACAGTAAGAACCTCAGCGCTCTCATTGTCAGACTGCTCAGTTATTTATGTTTTCATTGAAACACTTTATTTTAATTTTACAAATTATATGATGTAAACTGAAAAATCTTCATCTACACACTGATACACATGCCCTGGATTGACTGCAGTTTTGCACTGCTTTCTCTGTGGCTTTCTGCCCAACCACTCACACACACACAGTGCTGAGTGGGCAATGGCTCTACATCGCATCAATCTTCTAGACCATGCTGACTGCAGCACTGGACTAAAGAATACCTCAAACAGTAAACTGCACACTGATTCATATCACTGCATGTCAAAGCAAGCACATCTCGTTGCAGCTACAGCAACTATAAACATTTTTTTGAACGTTACGGCAGTAAAAAAGCACAGGGACTGTGAAATCGATAATCTTTCCTCCGACCGAGACAAAATGTTGCCTGCACCCGGACATAACTCTTTATCACTGCTTAATTAGGCACACTGACGTGTGTTTAATAGATACATCTGCCAAAGTCCGATATCTAAGCACCTCCCAGAGGAGACAACTCATTGTGTTGAGGCGGAGACAGCTCATTGTGTTTTAGGCTGGATTAGCTTATTAATGCCTCTTTTCCACCGGAAGGAACCGGGTGCTGGTTCAGAGCTAGCGCTAGTGCTGGTTCAAAGTTGGTTCCACTGGCGAACCTTCTAAGAACCGATTTGCCTTTCCACCGGCTAGAGAGCCATCACAGCGCCAAGTGTGACTTCACTGTATACGTGTCACGTGTCCCAGCAACGTTAGCGCAGCAGCGGCAAACACAAACACAACAACAATGGCGGATGTTGCTTTACTGTTAATGCTCATGGCTTTGCGAACCTACATTAACACCCAAACGCGGCGAATAAAACGTGTACGTGCAGCTCCATGTAATCTGTATAAACGGTTGTAATCGATAAAGTACATAACGTTATTTTATCGTTAACACAGAAAAAAATTTAGCCTTAGCATGTAGCTACCTACTATCATGTGTGCTGATAATGTATCATATCGCGGTAAAGTAAAAGTGTATTAGACATTAGTATACTTAAGGTACATTATCAAATGCGCTAACAGTAGCCCCGCCCACAAGCGGTTCTTAAGTCTAGACCAGCAACGTTTTGGTGCTACTTAAGAACCACTTTTCCTGGTTCGGAGCCGGTGCTTTGGCGGTCGAAACAGAAAGAACTGGTTCTAAATTAGGCTCTGGCTCCGAACCAGCACTCGAACTGTCTCGGTGGAAAAGGGGCATAAGAGTGCTGTTCTTTGAGCATCTTATAGTTAAGGACTGGTATTATTAGGCTTATAAGAGGAGTTTGATGAGCTCCAACCACTGGAATTTTGGTATACATTTGAAAGGTAATGCTAGTAGATGATGTTCTGTGCTTAAAGAATAAAGAGAAAAATATATATTGAATTGTGCTGACTGTTCTTAAACTATTATTTTGTATAAATGCGAAAGGGCATGGAGTAGAGTAGGGAATCAGACTGATTTAAGTTGATAGAAAGGCTACAGTAACTCAATAAATCAAATTACTAATCTTTAACAACTGTACATCTCAATGTAATAAAAAACTAAATCCATGGGCTAGAATTGGACCTGACTGAGATAAAACTCCGTGTTATTTATGTCTATACTTTTGAGAGTCACAAACAGCTGGAACCAAATTCCTTGTGTGTGTAAACACACTTGGCCAATAAACCTGAAAATGAAGAAGAAACAGTAAGCATGAGCCATCAACCAGGCCCAGAATTACATTCCTACCTGTTGTAACTACATTGTATATTTTGGTTTATTTTGAAATCCAAGACTGTTCTGCAAACAAGTCAAAGATTAGTATTTAATACTGCAACATGTCTAAACCGGTGTAAAACCTGTGTACTAAATACTCAAGATGGCTTTATTGCTAGTGTCTGAGTGAAAGAAAAACACAGCATCACATCACACATTTAAAAAGTGTTGAAAGCAGGGTATGTTTTGAAATGAAAGCATCAAATAGGCTTAGCAAACATTGTTCCTATTGCACATACAAAATGACAGTGATACAGATGGTATATTTGGTCCTCTTATGGCGTATTCTATTATGTGAATGGCCAGATGTTTTTCAGGTGATTTATTATTAGCCTTTATGGGCTGGGTGTATATGTGCCCACTCATGCATGTGTAATTCTAATTCAATTCAGCTCATTTCAATAGAAAAATGACCATAAATTCACAGATGTTCTTTTAGCCCTACAAAAAGCTGTTAGAGAGAAAAAAATGGTGAAAGGAGTAATCAGTCAGACTTCGCCACTTTCTTTAGACTACCATTACGTTCATGGCTCTGAAGAGCTTGGTTAAGGGTTACACAGCTTAACCACAAGCCAATTACAATACATTTATTATTCTGTGTCTGGAACAGCTTTGGGTTTTGCAAGACACAGGCAAGTGATAAGGTAAAAACAGTCTATGTACATTGAAAAAGTCTCATACTGTTCAGCACGAACAGTGAAAAAAATGAAAAAAATAATTTGAGAGATTTTTGACTTTCCACATAAGTTTTAAATCTAAAAAAAAAAAAGACAATCTGTTAATGGTGCTAATACAAATTGACAAAATATATGAGAATTTTTATTTATTGCAAGTACATTGACTGAGTTACAAAAAGCTAAATTGAGGTCCTGATTTGTGTAACTGTTGAATCTTGATGATGTAAGAGGCTACATAGTGCTCTCCTCCAAGCATGTATCTAGGTATATGCAGAATACAAGCACTGAAATCTGAACAAAAACACATGACTTCATAAAAACCGTGCAAGGCACTAAGTAAACAGCAGGTTCCCCCATTTGCTTAGTTAAATGGCTCACATAGCACTTAAAAATAAATCTATAGGAAAAAAATACATTGTTTTTTTTTACGTTTTTAAAATACTTTTAAATGTAATAATCTCGTAAAAATATGTTAAATAATACAAGGCATGTCTTACAGTACAGTCCTAATGTAAGTGAATATTAAATAGATTTCATCTAAAAAAAGAAAAATAATAAAGGCTATATTAGGCACAAATAATTTAAACATGAATATAAATTAAATGAAAACAGTTTGGTATTACATAACATAAAGAATCTTTGTCAGATATTTTGTCTTGTGTTAGGAAAATCCTGATATGTTTGTAAAATATTGGATTGATGCCAAGAAATGTCAAAACAAGTTCCTAAGCCTCACCCAGATTACTTGAATTCATTCTAAATAACAGTTTCTGTTAACAACTTTGTACTCTGATGCTTTCCACAGGGATAAGTAAATAAATCCACTTTGCACGCCAGGAACAGATTTCCACATTGTGCTCAGGCATAATCAAATACCGACATCACAGAAGTTTTAAAAATATGACTGGAAGCAATCACTTTACTTCTGTGCACTTGTACTTGTGAGAATGTAATCAGCCAGTGGAGTGAGATGATGCTAGCAACTTTCACATCACAATCAAACTGACTGGCAACCAGGGAGTGCTAAACTACTGTGGTGTTTTAAAGAATGATGATAAGAAATACTGAAAAGTAATAAAGAGCTGAAGATTTGAATCTTCAAATCTTCCTCCAAGGCACTAAGATTTTATGTAGAGTAAAATTGTGGGTTTTATTTTGAGCATTTGTTCTAACAATGGGGGGCACGGTGGCACGGTGGCTTAGTGGGTAGCACGTTCGCCTCACACCTCCAGGGTCGGGGTTTGATTCCCGCCTCCGCCTTGTGTGTGCGGAGTTTGCATGTTCTCCCCGTGCCTCGGGGGTTTCCTCCGGGTACTCCGGTTTCCTCCCCCGGACAAAAGACATGCATGGTAGGTTGATTGGCATCTCTGGAAAAAATTGTCCGTAATGTGCGAGTGAATGAGAGTGTGTGTGTGCCCTGTGATGGGTTGGCACTCCGTCCAGGGTGTATCCTGCCTTGATGCCCGATGACGCCTGAGATAGGCACAGGCTCCCCGTGACTCGAGGTAGTTCGGATAAGCGGTAGATAATGAGTGAGTGAGTGAGTGTTCTAACAATTTACTGCAGCTAAAAAGCTAAAACACATGTTTAGCACATATGTTAAAGTTCTCAGTTGCCTAGTCACAGTGACATTAGCACTAAGTGGATTTATGCTAGCTAAAGACTGGTGCGATTTAGATAGCTAGCAAACATTGAAAATAGCAACATTTTACCTCAGACATGTTGGATATTTACATAGAAATGTCTCTGTATGAAAGTCTGAAAATAACCATCAAGATGTCTTGCTGGAAGAGACTCGACACATTCTAGGATATTTTCATGCACAAATAAAGCCATAAATTATAGATTGGTGAGTGTTGTGTGACAGAAGAATGTCAGCAAGAATAAAAGGAAAGCTGTAGAAGACAGTAGTGAGAGCAGCTGTGCTGCATGGTTTAGAGACTGTAGCAGTGAGGAAAAGACATGATGGAGGCAGAGATGGAGGTAGCAGAGATGAGGATGTTGGGGTTCTCTTTAGAAGTGACGAGGATGGACATGATTAGTAACAAGCACATCAGAGGGACAGCTCTGGTTATCTGTTTCGGGGACAAGGTCAGAGAGGATAGAATTAGATGGTTTGGACATGTACAGAGGGAGATGGTTGTATTGGTAGAAGTATGTTGGAGATGGAACTGCCAGGTAAGAGGTCAAGAGGAAGGTCAAAAAGGAGATAAACAGTATGGATGTGTTACATGAGGACATAAAGGTAATTGGCGTGAGAGTAGAGGATGCCGAGGATAAAGTTAGGTGGAAACCGATGATTCGCTGTGGTGATCCCTAACGGGAAAAGCTGACCAATGCCAATGACAGCAGTGGTGGAAGTATGTTTCCATTTACAGATATTTCAGAAAGTTAAACTGATCTTCTGTATGATTAGAGTAACTGTATGGTTAGAGTAACTTTCCGAATTTAAAAAAATAAAAAGATTCGCTGAGCAAAGAGCAGAGTAAGGAAAAGATTGCATGAGAGCCAATGTGATGTAATTAAATGGTGTTTCTGGAATCTATACTCAGAGCATTGCTGTATTAAACAATGCACTGAGTTGTAATATATTTATTTTATAAGCACTGAATTTATTCTAAACAAGAATTCTATACAATTATATACAATTCTATTCTATTATTTTTCCACACAAAGAAAACCTGTCTTTGCTTTGTGGCACGTGCCAAACTACACAAAACTGCTCTATTTTGCTGCAGTGATTTTCTGAGATTGATTTCCCTGAGACTGGTTTCTGATTTTCTTTTCCTTTGGAAGAGACGCAGATTTGACGTGTTGAAAAAATTCCTCATCATGAAACTAATAGACTTGTAAAACATTTACCTATTGTTTTCATCTCACCTGTGCAGTCAAGTGCAGGCTTCTCTGCACCCAAATTGGCAATTTGCAGACATTTTTTAATTAACAACACATTACATAATTTATTAATTATATAATTTATAATTGTAAATGTTAGTTCCTGTTTCTGCTTTTATTAGAAACTTTAAACTTTCATTCCTTTATGATGTCTCTGTTATTTCTCTCTCTCTCTCTCTCTCTCTCTCTCTCTCTCTCTCTCTCTCTCTCTCTCTCTCTCTCTCAAGTTACTAAGACATACAGTTTGTCATGTTATAAAAAACACGCCAAGTTGTCCATCCTGAATACATTCCCATGATTCACTTCTGACAGTTATAAGGCACCGAGTCTTTTTTTTATAAATGTTAAACAAACATGTCCTTACAGAAAACGTCACTGTATCAACAATTAGACATGTTCTTAGACCAATCAGAATTGAGAATTTGACAGCGCTGTGGAATAACTCACGCGATGGCATAATTTGATATTGCTGTCAAAAATTAAGTCATAAATAACTCAATAAGACAAAATAATAGGAATTTGCCTGAAGTGCCTTAGTACCTAAAAAAAAAGCTTTTACTAAATATTAATCATTTCGTGACCATTTTGCCAGACAGTCTGCTTGATGCTAATTGGTTGCCATACGCCTCACGTAACTCTTAGCTACATTAACTTTATAGATCATTTGATTTGAAATCTAGCAAAAGGTTGTGTACATTTGTTTTTGTCTTAAATTATTCTATTAATCAAGGTTTTTGAGCCATTTTAGCTATTTCTAGAGCAAAATAAAATGAACTCCGGCTTTTAAATAGCCTCTCAAACATTTCTCTTTAATTAGACCAAGAACAGCAGATGTTGGCACAGGCTCCAGTCAACAGCACGGCAATGCAGCCAAGAGTGTCGGTATGGACAAAGCCATTATTCAGGAAGCAACGGCTTATTGGGACACGACACAAACTCACACATGTTTAAATAAAGTATAAGCAAAACAGCACACACACTCAAGTTTCTTTCTCTTCTCCTTCAGTCCCAGGTTTTTGAGTCTTTTCGTGTAGTGAAGCTGCTTTTGCCAGTGAGTCAGCACATGCCATGATGAAAAGGCAGCAGCAGAACACCCCCCCACACTCACTTACACACACACACACACACACACACACACACTCGCTCTCTCTTACGTCCTCTGTGAACTCTGTGTGATCATTCAGGCATGCATTATTTAATCTTCCACCAAAATTAAAATGAAATCTCATTCATAACGGCTCCATTTAAGGACACCTAAGGACAACCACAGCTTTGGAGCTGCACTCAGATCTGTGTGTGTACATTCTTACAATGGCTCAGAAGAACACCTCAGGCTGTGGTTACTCAAAATACTCATCAGTCTAAAGACAGTCAGCTAGTATTGGGATGTTTTATTCATGCCTGCATTACCCTCATACTACCACTGTCTACTGAGTTCTTACATTAGCTATTTCACGCAGAGTAATGGTGCATTAAAGTTCATACACTTGTAATTAATATGTGAGCACATATAAAACACACTGCAATATAGTAATTACTAGTCAGTAACAGAGATTCATTTATTTTCTTAGAATGGTAAAGAAATGTGGGGAGAAAACAGCAACTGCAGATGAACTATTTTTAAAAATAATATTAAGTGATACTTTAGCTATTATGTAAAAAAAAATAATTAATTTGTTGGGTTTTCATTTTAAATTCAAACCCAACAATCTTGAAACAAAATTATATATAAATGTTTAGTTATAAGTAAAGTGGAATACAAGTAGTTATCACTTGTTGTTCCTTCACCAGCCTTGTTTTGTCTTTCTCGAAGTTTTATATCAGACACATAAAGATGTAATCCAGAGAAACACAAACCACAATCGCCGCCATCTTGACATCATTCATGTTATAGCTTTAATACTGAGTGCTGATTTCAAAACATACCCCAAAGGAAAAAAAAACAATAAACAAAACATATCCTTCACATGCAACCACTGGATCTACAGACAGAGCTGCTGTTTCAACACCTATGGACCAATCAGAATTAAGACTTCAAATGTATATGAAATACTGCCACATGCCAGATTTATGGGACATAATTCATTCTCACAATTCATTCCTCTAAATGAACTGAACAATAAAGTGAACCACAATAAATCAGTAAGCATGTCAGTGATGTATGCTTAGCCAAAATATGTGGACATCTGACTATCACACCAATATGTGCCCAAATTAGAAAAATAACAACATGGGCATTTATTCTGAATTGTTTGCTGTTATAAAAAAAAAACATGTAAAACTTATAACTTATAACTGTTATAAGAAACTGATAAGTTGTTTGGATCTATTTTTTTTTGTTTGTTTTGTTCATTCGGACAAAAGAAGTCAGGACAGGCACTCAAAGAGAAGATGGAAGGTCTGGTGCAATTCATCCCAAAGTTGTCCTCATGTTCTGAGGTCAGAATTTGGGGCTGAAGTTCTTCCATGCCAACTGTGGCAAGTCATGCACAGGAACGCCGACATGCTGGAACAGGTCTGGAGCATTTAGTGCCAGAAAAATCTCACACATTATATACAATTTTGTGTACTCCCAACTTTTGCGAAAGCACTACATGTGTGTGATGGCGATGTCAGCTTTTCACATCCTTTTAACTATGTACTTTACAGCTGAGGTCCTATCAGCCTTATCTGGGAGTACATTTTGAATTACTGAAAACATACAGCAAATGAATTTTTCTATTTTCAACCATTGTGTTTGGTTGATTGCAGACAAAATTAAGAGATCTCCTGTGCATATAGCATGTCATAGTCCAAGCAAACCTTTCGAGAAAAAGTTTCAGTGAAAGGATCTCCAGACAGCTGGATATAAACTCCAAAACGAATAGCAGCCGTTCAATAAGGGCCATAAATAAAGCCTAACAATACACAAAGCTCCTTCTGTGTTGGGTCTTTGCCTAAATCGGCATTTTGTAATTCTTTAGAAATGCACTCAACCGTGATTGAAAGCACAATTACAATTTGGAGAAGGCAAAAACAACACAGAAACCTCAAACAGAACACAGATTATAACTTTTAGACTTTAAAATAATTTTAAATAGAACCTTACAAGAAGGAATAAGTTTCTTTTCAGATTTCAGTTACTTGTTTATTGTCCTGCTGCCAAGATTTCCCACTGTAATGAATCACTGACCTCAAAAATGTAGAACAGAGGCAACACAAAGCTTTGGGTCAGTTTCCCATTCCTACAGTACGTCCCTGGACTTCTCCTACTTTAACAGTCATACTAACGTCATGAAGACACATTATTGAAGCATATGAGTGGTGACAGAACAAACACAGTGGGGGTTTGAGACCATAAGACAATATTACCAGCTTGTTAATATTAAAGCATGTACAGCTTTTATACATGCTGCACAGGAGAGTCAATAAGTCTGATGGACTGTCTGCAATTTAAACAGGATCGAAGGTAAAATAAAAACCAATCAAAAGCACCAACTCAGGATTATTACATTATTAAGATGTCATTTGAGAAACCTTCAGAATTTTGGGATGTAGCTTGTGCACTGCTAATTCGTGGATTCAAGGGTTTATTTCTTGTAAGCTTTGTTTGCCTCGTAGGTCCAGGCAGAGGAATGAGATTATGGTAAAATATCATGAGGCTCTAATTGGGGTTCAAGCAGATTTAAGTTATCAGGCATCAAATGTCTTCCATCTGATGTAGCCAGAGCTAACAATTAAGACAAAGAGAGTCAAATCATGAGTGTCTGTGAGCTAAGGTATGTGGACGAGGGTGGATATGTCTTAAAAATGTCATGCTGTTGTCAAGTCTGAGCAACAGTTTGAAAAGAAACAGGCCCTTATCTAATTTTTCAACAAAGAAAACTCAACATGGCCTGGACATAATTAAAAAAAAAACTCAATATTTAAAAAGTGGGTGTTTGACACTCCAAATATATACATATATAAGGTTCAGGTATACAATGTTCAGTCAGTTGATTCATTGTAAATGATACGTAAGAGATTGAATCTTTTCAGCATACTAATAAGGATTATTACACAACACCTATTACTTCACAAATCCATTTCAGACAGGAAATATGTTAGACCTGAAATAAAAACCTCTACATGTGTTGTACTATAATTATCGAGTAAAATTAGCCTCAGGTCCAAAATGCCAACCAACTCATAAACTATCTCTCAAATGTCATTCTTCGCATAGTTTTAGCGCGAGTAGTGAGTTCACACAGGGTAACTCAGCCAAATGCAATACACTTCTGCGACCTTGACGCACTAGAATTGCTGAACGCACCAAGTTAGTTCGGTTGATCGAGATTTCTAAACATTTCAAAACTTGCACTGCAAATTGTGAAAAAGCAAACATTTTTAGCTCAAGAATAAAAAAGTCCCGAAATCTTGAAGGAAGTAATTAATATTGCCACATGTTGAGAAATTGAGGCTGTTCTTGCATTGCACAGTGACACTGATTTTGACTATTTAACAAGGTGAGACCTTACTAAGCTGAGTAATTAATTACATATAACCTGTAAGTGCATTATGGATGTTCTGCATCCCTTGTTGCTTCTTTTACACACAAACCAACTCTAGTGCATTGTGGGCTTCATATGATGCTGGGCTTTCACATTTGTATTAATTAGAAATTAATAAACTATAGAATAGATAAATGTTGTTTTTTGCAGACTGAATACATATTTGTCACTGTACTAAGTTTCATGACACAAATTTAAAGTATTATTTTAGCCAAGTCACCTATGGTTATGGAATCCAAATCGGGTCCAGCGTGTGAGCTCTGTGAGTCCTGCACATGAGCTCTATGAGTCCTGCACATGAGCTCTATGAGTCCTGCACATGAGCTCTATGAGTCCAGCGTGTGAGCTCTGTGAGTCCTGCACATGAGCTCTATGAGTCCTGCACATAAGCTCTATGAGTCCAGCGTGTGAGCTCTGTGAGTCCTGCACATGAGCTCTATGAGTCCTGCACATAAGCTCTATGAGTCCTGCACATGAGCTCTATGAGTCCAGCGTGTGAGCTCTGTGAGTCCTGCACATGAGCTCTATGAGTCCTGCACATGAGCTCTATGAGTCCTGCACATGAGCTCTATGAGTCCAGCGTGTGAGCTCTGCACAGAGCCCTGAACATGAACATAAACTGCACCTGACCTTCTTGTCTGAAATCAGTATCTGATCTGACTAAATCTCTTGTAGCTAAATGAACACAAACCTCTACAGCACTGGTTCAACATCAAATGGAAAGCCTTTGCAAAAGATTGGAGCTTATTATAAGAGCAAAGGGGGATACATGTTGAATGGGATGTTTAGGAAACATATGGGTGTGATGCTGAGTAGACAAATATATACAATGCCCAATGAAAATAAAACGTGTTCTAATGATTAAGTGCTATAACTTATTTTCTCACCTCAGGCGCAACCTATCAAAACATTTTAAAGGTGCCATAACTGTTGTTTTATATATAAATAATGTTTTATTTTTCTTATTATTATTTTTTTTATGTAACTCACTTGTTCCTGTACTCGTCCCGCTCGCGCTTGACTTTGGCCAGAAAGTTATAAAGCGCCCTGAGTTCCGGTGTGATTGTGTCTATTTGCACGCCTACGCCGTCCGGGTGCGACCACGACACTCCAGGCCCCTGTAAAGTCTCCACGCGCTCCCCGCGCCGCCGCACGTGCGTGTAGCTCCATATGGTGCCCGGCAGCCTCGGCTCGGTCGAGTCGGTCTGCACGGCCACGTCCCGTATGAACAGCGGACGGAAGGTAAATCTCTCGGCGGCGTGCTTCAGCTGGCTCTCCAGCACCTTGTTCTTGCGCTCGAGCTCGTGAACGCGGGCCAAGAAGCGGCGGAAGCGCAGGTTCAGCGTCTTCAGCACGTGGATGTTGGAGCCCAGGTCATCCCGCAGCGCGCTCGCGCCGGAACCGCTTCCGGGCAGCATGGCGAGCATCCCGGCGGATAGCGTGTCTCCGAACAGGAGCGAGTTCATGGTTTGATCCGAGCTCGCTAGAACAGGCAGAGAACCAGGAGGTCAGAGATGAGAGTGTCCAGATCCGGAGAACCGAGTGAACGTGATGTCACCATAGTTGTCGGTAGTCTTGTTTCGTCGCAATGTTAAAAATTCACATACCTTCCATAACACATGACTTGGTTGATTCAGACGAGTCGACTCCGTGTCAACTCACCATCATCATCATCATCATCCTCTCTGCGCTGGGATGCGGCGGAAAGTATCGGCTCAAACCGCGGAGCTCCTTTAACGCTCTGCCGCAGTCAAAGTGTTCAGGAGGTCTTGGTACAACACGGTGTTCAGTAGCGCACGTTACTGTCCTCGCGCTGATATCTAAACTGTTACAGCGCCTCTGGATCTTATTACAGCTCTTTAACCGGCTCCCTGTTACCGCATGAACCGCTCCGCCCCCCTCCCTCACCCGCACCGGACACTCACTCTCACGCGCAAAAAAAGACACGCGAGGTGTTGCCAGATTGCTCAGTTTACCTCCATGTAAGGCCAGCTAGATAAATAAATACATACATAAATAAATAAATCCATTCTGGACTTGAAATGAGAGTTTTATCTCTAACTGTACGAGGTGTACTTTTCCTCCTCATTGTTGTGGTTCCAGCAAATTACATCTTTTGTGGTGTTAATACATAGGACGTTAGCTTTGAGAGTAACACTATGCACCAGACCAGCCCAACAACATCTGAGATTAATGAGCAAGTCCAAAAAGTTACTTCAGAACCTCAAACCTTGGCATGAAATAAACACTGAACATTTGCTTATGATGTTGAACTTTTCATATATTATTTTACAGAAAAAATAAATATGCGAAACAGTCCTAACAGAAACTGCATTCCATCATTTTTACTTCAGAATTGAAAAAAGCAAAATAAAAGCCCTATAAGCCCTCCAAGATAAAATCTCTCAAGCCCTTCCAAACCCTGGGGAGTTGTGTATAGCAAAATCCATGTCAGATTTGAAATGAGCGTATTCTACATGGATTGGTATGCCAAGAATCAAATCGTGAATGGGTAATAAACTCAAGAGATGGCTTTGGAGAGAAACCCAGTACAGGAATGCGGTCACATACAGTAAACAAAACAAGAATTTCTTCCAGAGAGACATCTTTCTCAACTGTGAAAAACAGGATTAGAGCAAGAAGAAAAAATACCGATTACTATTGCTGCTGAATTGACATAATATGGAAAAGTGATGCAAGACCGGTGACTTCGTTAAATTTGGGATGTGGTAGCTCAGTGGTTAAGGTGTTGGGCTACTGATTGGCCACTGAAGCTGCCACTGCTGGGCCCCTGAGCAAGGCCCTTAATGCTCAGTTGTAAGTAACTCTGGATAAGGGTGTCTGGTAAATGTAAATTTCTTTTAACCTGCAAATATCTTTCTTTTGGATACAATGAGATGACCTAGTGTAATTTGAAAGTTTATAACAATAAAATTATTTACAATTTACAACCAAATCTGCTATTACAAACCCATATTACCCTACCTACCTACAGCAGGAATGTTTAGGGGCTAAAAAATATAGATATTTTTCTTATGGTATGGTGGACACAAAAAGAGATCCAAATTAATGATCTTGATTTATGTCTGCTAGATATGTAAACAGTAGGCATAACAGATGCTCACTCTTTGTCAGCTTGATGTGATGGTTTTGAGGTTTTAGTGAAACCTCAAAGTTAATGTCATCTACTAACAAAGCTTAAAGTATGCATGCTATATTTAGAATGAAAAGAATTGAAAATGTAATATTATATGTATGTATATGTAATATAATATATAATATTAATTATTTTACTTTTATTATTCGTTATTTCCTTTATCATTAATTATGTTTACCGTCTGCTCTTTGTTTATGCTCTCTAAAGCTGCTTTGAGACAATGTCTATTGTAAAAAAAAAGCCATATACAAATAAACTTGAATTGAATTGAATAATATTTTTTTAAAGACTCTCCAGATCAGCTGCTGTTAAAGCCTTCTTAGGCTTTATAAAAAGACACATCGTTTGCAAAGGGTATTTCTGGAGAGCATCTAAGACACCAAGCATCTTTAAGCCATCACGGAGCCTAGAAGAAAAAAACAGTTCGAATGTCTTTGACAAAAGGTTTACCCTCTTACAATGCTAACAATCATAAGGTATTTCCATACATGTATAAATGCCACTGGTTTAAGCTTGGTTCCAGAAAAAAAACTACAACAGAAAACAGACACAAAATTCAGAAAAAACTCATGTGTTACACAGATTAATTTAAGAAGGTGCTCCTAACAACAACTGTCTATAAAAGCTTGGTGAGAAGGAGACTATTATTCACAAATTGAAGAAATACAAAATAACCATTAATCACCCTCGGTCTGGACCTCCGTGCAAGATGTAATCTAATGGGGTAAGGATGTTCATGAGGAAAGTGAAGGATCAGTCCAGAACTACATAAGAGGAGCATGTGAATGATCTCAATACGCCGCCATGGATTGAAATCCGTCAGCGCCCACAATGTCCCCCTTCTCAAGGAGGCACATGTGCAGGTGCATCTCAATAAAATAGAATGTCGTGGAAAAGTTCATTTATTTCATTAATTCAACTGAAATAGTTAAACTCGTGTATTATATAAATTCAGTAAACACAGACTGAAGTAGTTTAAGTCTTTGGTACTTTTAATTGTGATGATTTTGGGTCACATTTATCGAAAACCCACCAATTCTCCTCAGAAAATTAGAATACTTCATGAGACCAATAAAAAACATTTTTAGTGAATCGTTGGCCTTCTGGAAAGTTTTTTACTTTACTGTATATGTACTCAATACTTGGTAGGGGCTCCTTTTGCTTTAATTACTGCCTTAATTTGGCATGGTATGGAGGTGATCACTCTGTGGCACTGCTGAGGTGGTACGGAAGCCCGGTTTTCTTTTACAGTGGCCTTCAGCTCATTTCCATTTTTTGATCTCTTGTTTCTCATTAAAGAAAACATATTGTACTTGAATGTGTGTAACTTGCCAGTTCTGATGCCATTTTATGAAAATAAAAAAATCCTGAATCTCAAAATATCCAAACATTTACTTAGATAAATTAAAGAATCATCATGTACAATACAGAAATTTCCAACTTCTAAAAATGATCATGGCACAGGAGGGGGATCAGCCCCTGAAGCACTACTGAAGACCAGGTAACTTTGTTAACAGCCTTCAGCTTGTCTGTACTGTTTGGTTGGGTCGGGTGTTTCTCATCTTCCTCTTGTGGGAGGGAGCAGCATCATCAACTAATTACAATTACATTTTAATTTATATAGGCTCTATCAATCAAATTTCTAAATTTACAAAGCAGCTTTACAGAAATTATATTAATTTAATTATATTACAATTTTACTGTGCAAAATAGTGCCAAAGAGATCAACTGCCCATTCAACTCGTCTTGGCTGATCATGTAAATTCGTTACAAGAATATAGTTAAAATTAATTGCACAGTTTTGTAGTCTGCTGTGTTACCATCAATAATTTTGATCAATAAGGAAAATTATTATTATTATTATTATTATTATTATTATTATTAGTAGTAGTAGTAGTAGTAGTAGTGTTATAGTAGTCGCCATCTAGCGGTTAAAAACTGAAGTTTCATTTATAGCCGACTGTAAACCATTAGCAGAAATACAGACAGCGGCCACCAGGGGGCAGCAGCATTAACTCATTACAATTACATTTTAATTTATATAGGCTCTATCAATCAAATTTCTAAATTTACAAAGCAGCTTTACAGAAACAATATTAAATTAAAATGTAAGATATAATAGTATATGTAAGATATAATAGTTTAAGATACAGAACTTATCCGAAATGGGAAAACAGTGACAAAACATCCCAATAAGAATTATAAAAAAAAATCCCATTCTAAAATCCGGAATGATATTTTTTTTATGTGTAGCTGTGTACATGAACGTAATTGCAGCTGTAACCAAAAACAGCAACAACAATTGAAGTTCCCCAGTTATACATATCTTTAATATTTATAACAGAATGACATTTGCATTTTAAACTGTACATGACATTATAAAATAGTATATCGCATACTGGCTACATACAGAACTTGCAACTTTAACCAGTAACCGTAATTGTAATAAAGTAATATAAAGGTAAATATAATAATGACACAGGTCTTCATGGATTTGCTGTTTTGATATAAACAACACAATTCAAAAAGAAACTGTTTCTATCTGTAGATTTCTATACACACTTGAGAAACCAGCAGCCTTGTACATTATATAATAGAAATGGACACATAATTGTAGTCATGTGCTGACGTGACATCACAATATTTCCTTACATTTATTTTTAGCTTATGAGATCACAACAGTGCATATGGAATTCATCTTTAACTATCATTGATTTAGAATAAGACTTTACCATATGTCAGTATGTAAGTTTTAGCACCCCATGTATGTGTGAATTTGCTTGCAAGCTTCGATTCAAGCTTTCAGACAAGTGACTCGGGACTTATAGCTAATGCAACCTGACAAAGTTGCCTACGTAGGCAGCCTAAAAAAAATTTGTTTTACATTGTCAAAATCTATTATGGCATAAATATGTTGATAAATTGCACCAAAATGTAAAGGATACAAAACCAGTCTTGCCCTAAAATAAACATCTTAACAAAACAACAACAAAAACAAAATCATATTTTTTTAGCAAGTGCCTCAACCACTCTGGCCAGAACTGCAGAGTCCAAATACGCCACTAAACCCCCCTTGTTTGCCCACTGCTCAGCCCCCTGACACCCAGCACAGGGGTTATTATAGGTCAGTTCTGCCCTGAGGTCCTTATTGCCGTTCCTGACAGCAGAAAGGCACTGGCTGAGGTCACAGATACCCCCTCCGAAAGCACGTAGTATAGCATGAGGAGCGCACGAGTCCCACTTATATGTGCTGCCCTCTGAGAGCACGTACATATCCACCAAGCCCTGAATCACACACAGGATTTTATACCCCGCCCCTGAGGCGTAGGTCAGCTGGCCATCGCAGAGCGGCGACAAAGTATCTTTCACTTCCTGCTTCTCACTGGAGCTCAAGACCACAGAGAGAGAGTCTGGGTTTTTCCCCGTGGGCCGCTGACATGGTGTGAAGGAGCATATGTTGATATCTTCATACGAAACTCCCCAAAAGTACCGACCCTTCCATCTGAAATAAAAGAAAAAACAGCAATGATGCACAGTGTAAGGGAAGTGAGAGATAAAGCGGCATGCTGAACTGAAAGCTTTTCCCTACCTGTTGTCACTGCAACTCAAGTCTTAAACTCACTGCTCATTAAATGACTCGGTTAGTTCACATCACTACAACAGGAAAAGCAAAACTGACAAGAGATTTCACCTTTAAGCTACATATTATCAAGCACGTTACTTTTTAGGTGCTCGTATTCGTCTAAGAGCTACACAAGAGCCGCTTCACTGTGACCCTCGCTTACACTTATCATTGAGTGGTGAGAGTTTAAAAGCACTAGGAACATCTCGGATGATAAAGTGCCACGGTCTAGTGTGTGTGTATATATAATTTTTTATTATAAAAAAATTTAGCAAATATTGTGTTTGATAATCATACTCTATCAGATAATGAATTGTAGAAAAGAAAAAGAATGCATTTGAATGAATCAAATAAAAGCAGCAGGATTTTACATGATGTTCCTACAGGAGTCTACATGAAAAAAAAGGAAAGAAAATAAAACCAGTTATTTATGAATGTCATTACATGCTTTAGGGATGAATCACACTACACAGTGGAGTCGCTAGTGACGGAGCGTTCAGTGTGCAAACATCGGCCATATCTTACAGGTTAAGTCAGGGGGCCATGAGTGGCAGCTTGGTGGACCTGGGATTCAAACTCACAACCTTCCTATCAGTAAAGATATCCTGTATCCTATTACAGTTTTGCCAACACTGTCACCGTGTGCTGTTTTGAGAATAATGATCAATAACGGCATGGTATGATGTCACCATCACACCACAGATGAATATTTTCAAATATAGCCTTAAGTTTTTTTTATGGAGCTTATTCATCTCTCTGGTTAATTAGCCATTACAATAATCCGACCTAGAGCATGAAACTCATTTTGCATGGTGTAATGACAGTGTTTTCAAACTCTGCATGGTGTAAGAACAGTCTAATGATCTTAGCAGATGAAAGAAAGCTTTCCTAGAAAAGTTAATATGTTAATACAAGATAATATAATGAGTAAAATATTAATCTTGAACTTCTGTATTATATTAATCTTTGTTTCGTGTGTTCTGTAAAGCCGCTTGGAGACACTGTCCATTCTTAAAGGCGCTATACAAATAAAATCGAATTGAATTGAATTAAATATTATAAAAAAGCTTCAAATGAAACACTGGAGTCGATAATCGTGTGGATAACAATGTGGATAATTGTAGCGACATGCTCAGATGTTTCAACCTGTCATGTTAGAATCCACCCCTAGGTGTTGTGTGATGTCACTACCACACCATTAATACCACACCAGACTCAGTGTACATCACTGAATATTCCCAACAATAAGCTTTAATTGGTTAAAGAAAGTCATATTTGTATCCAGTTATACATGACATTTTAAAGCGAGTTATTTCCTGTGCTCTTATAAAATCTTTCCTCGCCACCTTTTCTTTATTCCTTTCTCTAAAAGCTCCTCGTGTAAAATCACGTCTTGTCCTGTTACAGTCCGGTGTGTCCTGAAGACTTTGTTTGGAATAATTGATTGGTCTTAGATTATGTGAATCTTCCATGTTGGAAGTCTTGGTGAAATATGGGACTATAAATCAGAGCAATCCGATTAGTTCATCATGAGGGTCATTATAACAACAGTATAGGAGCTCATATGTTGGAATTCTGCACCTTAAGACACCCAAGTATTGTTTTTATTCTGCAGAACAACATCAGTGTAATGTAAGATGCTCAAGAGGATTTTTTTCTACATTCAAATGTGTAAACCAGTGAGCCATATAACACTCACTTAGAACTTAACTCAATGGACTGAAACTTAAATGCACATAACAAAAAAGTTTACAATATTGAAAATATCATTGTTTTGTGGTATTTTTTGTCAATTTTCTGTCAGATTGTAGTATGGGTATTAAATCTACAACAGCAATCTCTATAATTGTCAAACGTTTAGGCTGCATTCTAATGAGAGATAAAGAAAACTTTAGAAAACTGAAGAAAGAAATGAAGAGAAGAAATGATTCTAACAAAAGTTTTTGTCCGTCATCGTCCTGTCAATCATCGCGTTTCACAGGAGACGCTGCTTGCATCACTCGCCTAAGGTCACGTGACTCCTGCTCTGTGCTGCGACTCGTGCTGAATTTAACAGACGAGAGTCACTTCATAACTGTGAGTCCCAACAGGCCACTTAAAGGGCCAGAACAAATAACCTTACGGAACGGGATAAGAACACGGTCCACCAATTGAATAGCTTGGCTATAGAAGCAGTAACACTGAGACAAACACATTAATCTAACATAATGGTGTATAAATCAGATGATTTGGAGTATAAGCAGTTTCTAGTCTATATCTATCTTCATGTTAATGACACTTATATGTCTGTTTTAACAGTAATAACACAGTGGTGATACTTACTTCTTCCCGGTTGAGTCTTTGCGTGTAAATGGCTGATTGATGACCCCCATCACGGGTTCTCCGGTTGCACGCAGGTAAACACCGATAAGAACGAGTGCACATGGAAGACCGGAAGGGCAGAACTCTTCACCTGTTATCTCCCGCTCCTTCCCTTCAATATACTGACTTGTACCATCTGCACAGGAGGATGAATTAATAAGGGGTTCATAACAAGGATTAAGGCAATAATCTATAATAGACAAAAAATGGTCCCTATCAGGGATGTTTGTTTAACACAAATGTGTTCCTCAGTGCTCACAATATTGACCTTCATAATCTCTTATCAGTAATGATAAAGTGTACGGTAGACTCTTTAATACCTATGGGGTCGATCCAGATGGCCAAGTCCTCGGGTTTCAGAGGGAGCTGCAGCTTTTCGGCAAGTTCGTCTCGTAGTTGCAGATTCTGATGGATGGCTTCGGCGAGAAGTGAAGCGGCCGCTCCGTCTCCGTCCAGCACTTTGGCTAGTAAAGTCGTCGTGTCCTCTTGTTTAGCGCAAACAGTAACGGTCACGCTCTCTCCTTAAAGATGGCAAAAAAAAAAAAAGGTAAACATCATACAGTACATTACCTTATAATTGTGTGGATCAAACACAACGGATTATTCTATTTTATCAATGATCACCTGTTAGGTGTTAGAAATTTGATTCTAAGAAACGACAGGTGTGCAGATGATTTAAGAAACCTGTTAAAACGCCAATTCGAAACTTTTTAATTCCTAATAGACTTTATATCCAAGATGATGCAATTTTGGAAACACTGCATTCTCCTTAATTGCTAGTTGATAGATATATACATAGACAGACAGGTTTCTTCCTCATATAATCTCAGGGAGTTTTTCCATGCCACCATTGCCTCAGGTTTGCTCATTAGGAATAAATGGTCAATTTTATATTTGTGTTATTTAATTTTAAATTAAATTAAAAAAAAGAGAGATAAATTGTAATTAATTTTAAACATCATAATTTTTATTCTATTTATTTATTTATATTAAAATAATCAGCCAATTTCCTGAACACAAATGCACAAAGTTTACTTGGTTTTCACATCGAAATATTGACATTATTGTGTTCTTACTCTCTCCCGCTCTCTATAATGTTTACTCGTGTACTTAAATGTTAATTTCATGATTTCTTTGTAGGCATCTTTGCTTTACAGCATCACTTTATATACAAGTAAGACAAATCACCAAGATTTTTTTTAACTATTCAAATATTATATGAGTTAAACATGTTTTAAATACATTCTTAAAGCCTAAGAAATGGCTGCGTTATGGTTGAACATTTCTCCTCGACTAAAAATGGAGGGAACTTTGGAAACGCCTCTTTAATTGACTGACTGATGTGAACTATTTCACATTACATAAGCAATCTGTTTATTAAGTAACTCTGATTAAATGTCCTCTTTTTTATTTTAGTAAACTTAGTGACTGTACAGAATCAATCGCTCACCGAGTCCATTCTCAAACTTGTTGGATTCTTCCCCATAAATGAAGCCATTCAGCTCTGGAAACTGCCACAGAGAGTTTTGATTAGACAAAGATTAGACAGTGAGAATCCAGATGTGAGTGACAGTGAGAATCCAACACTCACCTGTGCACAGACATCGTGTCGGATCATTTCCTGTATAACAACGTCTGCGAGCGTCTTGAAGTCCTGGACAAACTTTTTGTTCTTGTCGGCTCCGGTTTTCTCCTGCACCAGCAACTCAAATAACGGCGCCTCCTGCCTGCACACCCGCGCCACGTTGGCGGCTTTTTCAGCCACGCTCAGGATAAGACGCAGCAAATTTGCCATCGCTAAAAATAAACAAGTGAAAAGTTCAGAATATTAACATTTTTTTAAAAAGGAACTTATGATTTTCTGTGAGAAAGACTGACAGTCATACATTTCTACACCATCTATTAATAACATGCTTGACATTTTAATCCTTGTGCTGATTGAAAAACTATGTAACTTAGTATCACTCATGTCACCTGATGGTTTAGACAAGTATTCTGTAGTCTAGTCTAGCAGTGAAAAATTTACTGTTGTTGTGTTCAGGACCTTCATTCTAACTCTTTGCGGTCATTTGTTCTTCTCTTACATAATATTTATTTGGTTAATGATATTCTTGGTTATTATTATATCGGCATTATCATCATTACGGCTTTAGTGCTGATTGTACCATTTTTATTCTTTATCTCCAGGAGGATTATAATGAGAAATTCAGGCCAGGCTGTTAAAATACAGGGCATAAAAATATCACACTAACTGGGACAGATAGAAAAGGTTATTAGGGTTTGAATGAATGGTTTATATGACAGACAGACAGACAGACAGACAGATATCTTCTATTTTCTGCACCAAAGTGCTACAAGGAATCCTCTGGACCATCACAGGGCACAATCATGCACACACACTTAATACAGACAATTTAGAGAGACCAATCAACATATTACCTGAAGCCTAGAGAACATGCAAACTTAGCACACAACTAAATTAGGTGGGAAGTGAACCCCAAAGCCTAGAGACATAAAGCAAATGAGCTAACCACTAATCCACCATGTGCCCCACCCTCCAACAAGACACACAACATACATCCAAATGAAGTTATAAACAAAAAACACTCAATTATTCCACTTGCCTTTTCAGATCTTTTGTCAGATAGTTATAATTATTTTATTAATCATCTGTCTTTTTTGTGGCTTTAGTAAGCACCAATGAAACAATGTTTTTTCCAGGGATAAACAGTAGAAACCAGGAGGATACAAACTTTTGTATCCAAAGAGATGAATGACAATTTTGGGCTTTACTTGGACTATATTTTCCTCTCCCCCCTAACACATGGAACATAATCGACATCTGTGTGGTGTTCATACATCCTGTCATAATAACAGTAATTTCTCAATAACAGCCTGTTAATAGTCGTGAAGGGTTTTATTCTTGTTACACCAAAACTGTCCAATGCTAAAATGTTTTAAAATTAAAGACCGGGACATTTTATTTTATCCATTAATAGTTATGTTTATTGCTGTGGCACGTCTACAAAACAAGTTAGTTCCTGTTATCACTTATGCTATGACTACGATAAATAAACTTTTATCTTATTCTTAAAGAAAATGCAAAATCCACTGAAGTGAAGACTTTCCAATGGTGGAAAAGCAGTTTAAATAAAACTAATTACAGAAGTTTTTGTGTGTTCTTGTGAAGCGGATGTCGTACGAGATCCCGTGTATGTTGTTAAGATAGAAATGTCAACATACTGAATGACTGCATTAATGTAAATGTGGGACTTTCAGCTGTTCTTATAGAAAATAAGAACCAATCAATTGAAAAAAAAAAAGCACCATGATATATAAATCAGTAAATCAGTTCTCAGAGCAAAAACATTAAGCGATGGTTTGAGAAACACCGCTTTAAAGGAAAAGGAAATGAGTCAATACAATGGATTTTTTTTCTTTGTGGAAAAAGAAAAAGCTCAGAGTAGCAGAATAAAATGAGGCCTTATGGCACTGTCAATGTCAGTCATTTCTTTATAGTTAAACCCAAAACTTTAAATGAATAACTCTAATTATTGGATATTTATTTACAAATAAAAAATAAACTGAAATGAGGGATTTTTTGGTGAATATTTCTCGAGCCCAGTTGCAGAGGCTGCATCCAAATCCAATGCAAATATAAATAATATAGAGAATATTATTGCACTGTGATGCTGAAGAGCTTCAGCTTTTTAATGTTTTTAACACATTTACTGCATCAACCTAGAAGATTATAAGTAAGTTTAAGACTCTAGAGATCACTAGGATTCGACATACACACATCTGGATGTCAACATCTGTACAAATCCAAGCAGAAACACAGAATAAACAAACAAACAAACAAAACGAATCCAGGAAGCTGGTACTCACCTTTAAATACGAGCAGTTCTATGTGTTCTGGATTAACTTCACTCACTCGAGATGGTCAGTGCGCTCATTCGAGGTTTGTTATCGACACAAGGCAGGAAAGGCGATAAGAGCAAGACCACTTCCTTTATCAAAACCTCCATCTGACTGAACACACGCCTGTCGCTGCTGTAAAACTGAGGTCTTCAGGGCACTACGCATGCGCGGGGATCTGACGCATGCGCACTGCGTGGAGAGGCTGCAGAACCGTTTCAGCGGCCTTTCTGATTCTCTGACGTTTTCTGACGTTTCAGCTCGGTCACGATGCTAATGCTGTTGCTAGGCAACTTCTAAAAGAAACCTTTTGTTAAATTAATAATGTTCCTGCTTGTCGCTGCCTCAAAAATATCGCATCTTTATTCATCCCTTATTTACTGATAGATAGATAGATAGATAGATAGATAGATAGATAGATAGATAGATAGATAGATAGATAGATAGATAGATGAAGAAGACTACAGAGGAATGTAATATAATATACACAAAAACTATACCATGTGCAAGAATGATTAATTATAGTGTAAACAGTTTTGTGTATGTTTGTGAGGTAGAACTATGCAGACTCTCTCTCAACTATGCAGACTCTCTCTATCCTCCTTTAGTAGCTGCCTTATGGTAGAAATTAAGGGAATGTCTATTATGGAATAAAAAACTTTCATTTAGAAAGTAAAACTTTCTAAAGAAGAAGCAGAAATGAAGCATGGGTAACCTCAAATATGTCTATCAATAGCCTGGTTCTCACAAGACACAGGAAACTGAAAACAATGAGGTGCTACGAGTCTGAACAGTTCTGCAGAAATGGTAGCATAATTAAACATTATGAAAATGAAAATGCATGGAGAGTGCATTCAAATGCATTTACTTTGAACGGATACATGTTTGTTTTGAGGAAATGAATGAATTGCACACCGAGTCATTTTTATTGACTGTAGTTTTGAGATTACTGTTGTTATGCCTGCTGACTAATTTGTGAAGTCCTGACAAGCAGCGCAACTTCTGCATCAATGACATTTCATGGTATCTATTTCTCCAAACCTCATTTTGCTGTTAGTGCTCACCACATTTTAGCCTTTCAAGGATGAAAAAAAATCAATATGGATTCACACACTCAACTCCATCTCTGTATAGTCATCCTATTCACAGGGAGTGGTGCTGCAACAGGGAAAGACGTTTTATACTCTGAGCAAAAACACTGTCAAAAAGGTAATTATATTAGTAATAATACAAAATGTGATTGACAATTTTTAATTGGTTATGACAGCTATATTAATGAAATGTGCACTGGAGGACTGTATAAAATAATTCTAACACCCTTTTCTTTTTGGTATGCTTCAGAACTATGTCTTCAGACCTCGAGAAAGCAATGATAACCATCGTAAAGATCTTCCACAAATACTCCGGACACAAGTGTAAGCTGAAAAAAGCCGACCTTAAGGATCTCATTAACAACGAGATGACCCAGTTTATCATGGTGAGTGTTTGAGATCAGTCTTGTGACATTGTTATGAATCAATGCAATGGGTGTGAAAGGAGTCACTCACCTTTAATTCAAATCAGTGGGATTTTTCATTTTCATTACATTTGTGGTTTATGGACCACATTTTTACTATCAAATTATGCAAACAAAGTATGAGGCAGATCTATGCTGAGCTTTCTCAAGCACAATGACACACCCAAAATATTAAAAAAGGGACATAATCACTGTCACTATTCTTTAAACCAAAATAGGTTTTATTTAATGTACAGTGAAGGGGAGCACAAACAGGATAATATTGCAATACAGGTTAATTTTATCACACAAACTATTCAATTTAAATCACACTAATCGATGCATGTTTAATGTGGCCTATTCGAGATGATTGGAATTAGGAATTTGAGTCCAAACATTTGCAGACCCTCTTTTTTCGATAATGAAAAGCAAATGAAAAAGAGACGTTTGTTCATTAACACAAGTAACACAAAGTGTATTTAGTATAAGTGTAAAAATTGACTTATTTCACTTTCAGATTGGATGCTGTTAATCAGTTAAGTCCTATAGTTCAGTGACTCAGATCATTATGTGGAATTGATCATTATGTGGAATTGAGCTTTCATGAATTTCATTTTAAACCCATTGGGGAAAAATGTCAGACACCAGACACCCCTGTAAATGCTAAGGAAAGATCTCCTTACAGAAAGCTTCACCATAACAATGACTTCTATTTTTCTTTTATAGAGCAACATTTTTCAATTCATATATATTCACACACCAAATAGATACCAAAGTTTTAAAATGCTTGATAATACTGACATCAGATACATCATTATTGTAATAATGAATGCGCCTATTTCTATGTCCCCCCAGAAAATTCAGGACAAGGATACCCTTGACTTCCTTTTTTCTGATCTGGATCAGAACGGAGATCGAGAGATCGACTTCCAAGAGTTCATTCCTCTTATTGCCATGGTGACATCAGCGTGCCATGATCTGTTTATGGAAGATCATTAACACACTCGACTCACTAACTCAGTTAACTACAGATAATCACCAATAATAAACTCTGCTTTATGTGAAGTTTTGATTTTTATTGAAAGAATCCTGCATTTGGTTCTGTTGTATTTATTTCATGATGTATTAAGAGCAAGCCATCACTGGACACCCCACTGATGTAACAGAAGTGCCAAACCATTTTTTCCCACCGGTCGTTGATATGCAGATTTGTTGGAGTTATAAATATTAAAGCTTAAATTTGGATTGAATTAAATGGTTTTTGGCTTGATTAGCCATCTTGTTCTGAAAACATACAAAAAAAATTTAAATAAATAAATACTCATTCAAGTAAATACTTGCTGATGCATGAACTGATTTATGCAATTCATTTCATGCTAGCTGATGATGTAAAGGACCGACCCTTGAGATGAGCAATAGGCCACAAGTAAGGGAAAGGAAAAAAGGGTGTGTTGTAACTAAGCTGCGTCTGCCTTTCTTAAATGACTTTCCAGGAATGTCAGGATGCGTGGCCACGAGTCTTCCTGAGCGGCTGCGTGTTGCTCCAGAGTTCCTCCCCATTGAATCACAGCTGAATAACATGCAAATGATAAAATGAGCTAATTGTACAGCAGGGATGTAATTAAAGAATTAAAGCACACTGACTTTGAGTGTGTTGAGTGGCACAGGTGGAGCTGCGGGAAGTGGGTGTGTGTGGTGGCTCGATCAGGTGACCAGCTCCAGGGTACCACACCCGAGTGAACAGGTGAGATTTACCTGCGGTGCGAAGCCGTCTTTCAATTTGCCGATCAGATAAAACGGTTTGAAACAAGCATGTGAGTCACGACTGAATAGTTATTTCCAGCTACACCTGTCTGACCTGTTCTTTTTGTGTTTGTGCAGAATCTTTTAGACATATTTGCCCAGATATGTTACATTATTCAGATTTTCTCTGTACACTTAAGGAAAGACATCTAACTTTAATGAATCAGACACGAGGACTCTGAGATCCTGGGTACTTTTAAATTGTTATTTAAAAAAAAAAGTTTCAACTGAATATAGAAACAGTGAAGCGATTTTCTGTAGAAAAGGAACATGCCAGGACAAATGATGGTTTCTCAACTCACCTCAGAGCTGAACAGGATTTAATTTCTCAGTAAAACTCTCAGTAACATTAACAGATATGCAACGCCAAGATTATTGGCCAACATCTGATATCAGCTATAATAGAAATGTGTGAAAACGTATACAATGAAAAGGATTCTGTATGAGGGTAAAAAGGCACAGTATCATCATACCAATTAAAAATATATCAGCAATTATCAGGGTTCAAGCACTTTGCGTGCCTTCATACAAAAATGTTATGTGTAAGTTATCAAGCATGCAAGTGCTTAATTTGGAGCTGGAACAAGACAAGGATACTTACAGAGTTTTGTAAAGGTACTCATGTGCTTGTAACACACACTTCAAAATGGCCGACACAATGAAATTGGATGTCTTTGTCCTGTCTCATGCTTTACTGAACCTAAATGTAGCAGTTCCATGCTTTTAGGACAAATGATACAGAATTTATTAGCAAATGTACAGAAAGCAAGCAAGAAAGAAAGTTTCTGAAAGAATTTAGCTTTCATTTTACTTCCAAAATGAACTTTCTGTAACACTTAGGCTCCTTCACTAAATACTTGTGTATAACAACCATGATTGAGGAGGCATTAGTAGTTACAGAATGATGCCACCTACTGGTCATGAGATATAAAAAATGCTACATTTGTTAATTATGATAATTTCATTGGTTTGGTGAATTGGTTAATGTTAATCCTGTCTGTAGTGTGATAGTGTCATGACAAACAGACAGACAGACAGACAGACAGATAGATAGATAGATAGATAGATAGATAGATAGATAGATAGATAGATAGATAGATAGATAGATAGATAGATAGATAGATCCTGGGTATAAATCTTACATTTATCTCTCAAATCTATGAAGTTATCACAGTTTAGAAGATGACTTATAAATCATTCTGTGGGCGTCTACGTTTAAGTCTCCCTCACCTCGTCTGCGTTCTCTACAGATGGACAGCACAAGTCGTCCTCTCCGATGATGAAGAGCAGAGGGCAGCGCACCTTCTCAACCTGTTGACACAGTGTTTCAGCTCATGCATGGGTCATAGTGTTACCATAGCAACATAATCAATTTACATCAGAACCGGTACATTTGTGGCCAAAAAGTCAGATTTTAACATAAAAGCTACATGCAGAGAGTAAAGGGAATGGAAAAGCCTGTAACTCTGTATTAATAATAAACAGAACCATAAAGGGATAGTTTAGATCAAAATAAAAAAATGTCTGTGATGTCCCTTTTACTGCAAATAATAATGCAAACTACTGTAAGCACAATTACGTAATTGCAGCTTGAGCAATTAATAGAACATAAATATAACAGATATTATTAATATAATTAATACAAATAGAATTTACAATAAAGTTTAAAACAGATAATGGACATTGAGAAAAATAATAATAAAGTGAAATAAAAATAAAATCATTTCATCCAGTTCACCTTTGATTATTTACCTGAATAATGTTTTCAGGTGGAACCTTACAAGGTAAAGAGAAGTCCCTGAAACTCACGTAGCCTTGATCGTTAATGTACCATTGTTTTTGCTCTCTGGAAAGATGTTAGATGTTAATAAATAAATAAATAAATAAATAAATAAATGGTTAATATGGCACACATAAAAATTGTGATGCATGAATAGTATAATAAAATGTCTCCCCCTGCTGGTGTGGTGTAGTCTCAATCTATCTGTCAGGTTTGGACACAGCTTGGTTTGACTATAGTTTCTGTTTATTTGCACTTTCTATGGCTGAAAAAAGATGACACAACACTAAACACTGCATAGCTGAGATATTAGGGACTACTGTTGGGTCATCATTTCCGAAGATGAAAGTCCTAAATGCATTTGCAAACATTTTATTTATTCTAATAAAAATAACAAAGTAATCTGCTATAATATTTATTCTAATAAAAATGACAGAATGATGTGTGCTGACATGAATGTTCTAGAAAAATAATCGACTTAAGCTGACATAACCCTCTTGTCTTATGCTACAGGAATTTTCTAACACTACCGATTCTTCTACTCTATTTGTGAACTGATGCTTTTAACGTGGCATAAAATCTTCAAGAAAGACGTTTGTTCCTCTTGTACTTTACATTATACAGTTCTCTGGGAGTTTTTTTGTGGACATTGTGACAAAAATGCTTAATTTTGCAGCATTTTTCACCCAAAATTTGCCATTTTTGTGCTTTTTTTGTTATTCTAAAAAAATTTTTTTTTTGAAATTGCAAGCACAGGATTCTTCTTTTAAACACATATGTAATTACCTTCTGTGATAGCTGTACAAATGTTTCACACATTCTGGCCTAAATCCGCAGAAAGTCTTCAGTAATTTGGAAAAAATAAATAAATAAATAAAAAATCGCAAACTCAGAATATAATGAAGTTTGCTTGATTTTGTGTTAATTTCTGTAAAACCGGGATTTCCTGGAGTGATTTGACTGAGTACAGCAGCTACTGTATAAACAGCCTGTCTAACCCTCTTTCCTCATGCTCAGATACATAGAGGGTGTGTACTATAAAATATCACACTGGAACAGTTACTTACTCATCAATATTCTCTCCGTCTTCACCAAATATCTTGTTCATGCTGCAGAACGGCCCATTGATGCAAACCACGCACCTCGGCTGGACAGGTTACGAGTGGAATCCAAATTTATATATACACATACTGTATATCAGAAGCTGCTTAGTGAATTTCGTGGTTTACTCAGTTTTGTGTAGAAGCTAGTTGATGCTGTCTCCAAGTGTTTACATGTGCAATAAAATGGTTGTTATTGTACTGTAACATATGAACGCCATTACATTAGTATTAGTGTTATTTTTAATGTTATCGGTTGCTTAGCTTCACTGTTTCTTACGTTAACTGGCAAGGATGTGGCAATCCGCAGAGCTATAGAGACCCCAAAGGAAATCCCGATGATTGCAATCCGATCCTCACACACCTGGGGGTGATCACACAGAACCTGCCATGCTGCCTAGGGAAAGGGGACCAACACACACACTCACATACATCAGAGGAAGTTTATTCCAAGAGCCAGGTCAGGGAAAGAGTGTTAATCCATGACTTTCTAGCACCCTTAGGGATTGTAATTACAAACAAGCAGTGCTAGAGCTTTTAAGGGAGCATTGTGCAGAGTAGGATGTGATAAGCTGAAGTAAACCAGACTTAACATAAGAATGAACTGATCCATCGCCAGTGTAGGATCTGGAGATAGAAATAAACACTTAATGTTATTGATGATGTGAGGCGAGGCGATGCAAGGAGAGAAGTACCGTCGGTCTCCCATGGTTACCACAAGGTAGCGTGACAGATCTGAGAGTTATCACAAGGTCTTAACAAAGAGATTAGTCTTCAGGGATGTACTGTACAGCAGCTAAGGATCTCATCATGCAATCCAATGACTTTGTGAGAGCCATGCAGAAACCAGAGAGTCAGAGTGATGAATGATAAAAGATGGGTTTAGTGTCAATCCCTATAAGAGTGGCATGGGTGGCAAATCCAGGGTGATAACATGATATTACGCAAAGATTTTTTTCCTTCATCCTGCAGAAGATCACAGTTGTTTAAATTACTACCTTGTTCATATTATGGCAAATAGTATCAAGTCAAGTCAAGAAGCTTTTATTGTCATTTCAACCATACATAGATGTTGCAGTACACAGTGAAATGAGACAACGTTTCTCCTGGACCAGTGTGCTAAATACAACAAAGACAGAGCTAAAGACTTAAGTAAGTAGTCCTAGCCACATAAAGTGCATCTGTGCAACCTGGTGAACACAGGGCAGGACGAGACAAACAAGACAGACAAGACAGTGCAGGACAAAAGACAGTGCAAACAAACAAGACATTACAGAAAAAACAATAAACAATAACAGAGCAAATCAATGTTAATTGATTGTACTGTATGTACAATCAATATTACGTGTGCAGAAATACTGGAATGAAAACTTTAGTATTCTAGCAGCAGTTACATAAGGCATTGTAATGTATTGTGCAAAACAGCAATCACCTGAAATGTGAAAGACGTATCAAGTATGGCAGTGATAATATAGTGAGGATGGGTAGGCAATATTAACAACGGGAGTGGGTGGAGTTATTGAAACTTTCTGTAGACGTGGGAACAAGTGGTTTGAATTCCGTTGGAAGGGGCAATAATGGGTGCACACATATCTCTTTGGAAGCTTACCTTGAAGTAAGAGTCTCCAACGTTGATATGTTTTGGGGGTCCGGGAATATCTTTGTGATCAAAGTAGAATAAAGCCGTGGAGGCCAGACCATGTGAGGCAAGCAGAGCAGCTCGGTACTTCACCAGACCTCAAGCCAAACCAAACAGATCTATAACTGCAGGAAACGGACCTGGACCTTTAAAAAATTTTGAGACGTTCTTCTCCGAGGAAACCTCACACAACATTGTATTCAGTACGGTATACTTATTATACTGATCAGAGAGTCGTTTCTGCTTTTTATAGTAAGATCTAGAAGTCTAGAGCTGTGTCCCTAATTATGTACTAAACACTGTGCACTTTCACTGTGCACTCTGTTATAGTGTATACATTTTAGAAGGGTGGTATCATCTCAAATGGAACACTTACTGGAAATATAAGATGTTTCCCAGTTGATGGCAAATTACCTTGCTAATCTAAAATAAATTTTTTAGATTGTGCCGTCAGCCATCTTGATTTTTATTTTCTTCCATCTGGTATCAGCACCCGGTAGCCCTGCCTCATGTATTCGGTTCAGGATGCACCTTTGACATCTCAATTGTTTCATAACCTATTCTCTACATTGGGAAACAGATAGGATGTTTTTACCATTCACTTCTTAAATCCAACAAAATGTGCCCTATGGAAAGCCGAGCCCCCAGAAAAATGTGGCCTTCCAGCACAGACACATCCACTGTGTATGGAGTCTCAACATCTTTCTTTCTAAACCTTAAAGAACAGAACAGAAAATGGATAATCTAATGTTTCTTAGTTTCATTTAATAAATTACAGGAAATCTATACAGAGCTCTTGGTAACAAGTAACTAAAAGTCAGCGGTCAAGCAATGACCTACAACCAGATCTGTTTAACCATTACTGAATTTCAGATGTAACAGAGATGTCCAAAGATTGTGCTTTAAAAAAAAAAAAAAAAAACAGCATGTGGTTCTTTAAACTCTCTTAAGGATACAACAACCTGTATTATTATCTTGTCTTCATGCTTCATTATAAACAGAACTAACCACAGATAATTGTTCTCCTACCTTATACAGTACCTTGTTTTTCAACAGTTACATGCTGAAGACTCCAAAACAGGCCCATTGGTTTACAGCCGACATACGTACCACCGACAGAGGAATGTTTTGTCACTGTTACAGATGTAAAGTTAGTTTACGTTACAATTACATTTTCCTTACCTTTTTACCTTCTAATAGAAAGAAATGACATTATTTTAACTATTATTACTTGCGGTCTATGACTCCATCCTCGTCGGTGTGAAAATGAGCAACGGACTGCCACAATTATCCATCATCGCAGGTCATCTGAGCTCTCATTGTCACTGGGGAGTTTTGTGGCAGATAATGAGCCTCTATAGTGATCAGCTCATCAATTATCCCACGTGAAGGTGTTGCTCTTAATAATGGAGCTGGTCTGCATGTTGTTGTCCATCTCACTGGACTTGCACAGAGCGGAGAGCGGATTGAAATAGTACACAAGGCATTAAGAAATTACGTGTTAGACGCAGGTTTATAGCTGGCGTAGAGATTTATCTTGGATGTTGCCTTCTATAATAATTATAGAATAAAGTTTAAGTGTTAAGGATGTACAAAGTTAAAGTGTTTATAAAAGCTGAAAATGTGAACTTTGGAAGGTCTATAGGACACAGAAGAAAGGGGAAAAAGTCCACATTGTTTCTTTGAGAGTCCTGGAAGATGGCTTCAGTCATAGCGAATTCTCTCTGAAATGCTCAACACCTTTAGATACTCAAAAATCAACCAAATATTCAAAATCAAACATAAATCAAATGTTAACTAACTCAAAAGTTTAATTATAATCACACACCCTTATACGACCTCCCATGAATTAGTCTAATTTCTGGCATTTCTGTACGAAAGAACAAATTTTCCACTGTGTAATTACATGGGGGGGGCACGGTGGCTTAGTGGGTAGCACGTTCGCCTCACACCTCCAGGGTTAGCGGTTCGATTCCCGCCTCCGCCTTGTGTGTGCGCAGTTTGCATGTTCTCCCCGTGCCTCGGGGGTTTCCTCCGGGTACTCCGGTTTCCTCCCCCGGTCCAAAGACATGCATGGTAGGTTGATTGGCATCTCTGGAAAATTGTCCGTAGTGTGTGAGTGTGTGAGTGAATGAGAGTGTTTGTGTGCCCTGTGATGGGTTGGCACGGTCCAGGGTGTATCCTGCCTCGATGCCCGATGACACCTGAGATAGGCACAGGCTCCCCGTGACCCAAGAAGTTCGGATAAGCGGTAGAAGATGAGATGAGTGAGTGAGAGTGAGTAATTACATGGACTTGGACACCTGTTATAATGACTTAATAATTAATTAGAAATGATTTTGCCTTGATAACTCATTAACTCAAGAGATCTGTTTAATTAAGTAATTGAGATTTGATACTAAGTCAATATAATAATAAATTACTCAAGATATCAGTAAAATAAAAAATTCAGTCAAATTATTGCTGCTTAAAATGAACGATGTTTTGACTCTCAGTGTAAGCAATAAACCTGAAATCATCCTGTGTGTTTAACGTTTTACTGCTGAATGTCACGTGAGTTCATAAAAACGTGTAAAAAACCTGAACAGCTGAATAGCTTTTCGAGATAAGAGTTTTATTACAGACGGATATTAACAGTGAAAGACTATCTAACTAAACATCTTATTAGAATAAATCAGCAAAATGTCCTTAATGAATTTTTTTTAACAATAAAATACAATTTATAACATTTAAAGAAAAAAAACCTTTATAACAGGTGTATCAAATAAATAAATAAATAAATAAATAGATAAATAAATAAACCAACAAATAAATAAATAAATGAATAAATAAATACTGATGTCACAGCTCTTACCTTGTAAAGCCTTTTTAAATGCGCAAGGAAAAATAATTTGTTTCTGGAACAATTCTGAGAAAGAACAAACACACACTGACATCATCATCATCATCATCATCATCTGATTGTCACACACTGATTTGCTCTCAACAGAATAACGCCTTTGTTTTCCCACAGGGTTGAAACTTGGGTCGAATTACCTTTAAAACTTGACTGATGACGTAGAACGTTAGAAAAACGCTGTTATAAAAGTGCTGGGTGTGGTATTGACACTGACAGGCTTAGCCTGTGTGGTACCACAGCACCACAACCTAATGATGATGATCAAGATCCTTCATTGTAGTTATTTTATTTTATTATTTTAACTATTCTATACTTTATGCAATTCACGTTTCTTCTGATATCTTTTTGTATTTTTGGCTTTTCCAGTCAGGGCTTGCCACAGCGAATCATCTGTTTCCACCTAGCTCCATCCTCTGCATCCTGTATACTCTCACACCAATTAACCTCATGTCCTCATTTAACACATCCATATAATCTCCTCTTTGACCTCTTACCTGGCAGCTCCATCTCCAACATCCTTCTACCAATATAACCATCTCCCTTCTCTGTACATGTCCAAACCATCTAAAAAGAACCTCAACATCCTCATCTCTGCAACCTCCATCTCTGCCTCATGTCTTTTCCTCCCTGCTGCAGTCTCTAACACAACATCGCTGCTCTCACTACTGTCTTCTACACCTTTCCTTTGATTCTGTTACTGATCCTGTTTTTTCTGATATACTGACACTAATACATTATGTCCAAGATGCCTTTAAAAAATCACTTTGACCACTTCATCTTGTATTGAAAACGTACTCTTTACTACTTAGTGTTTTATTACATTTTTGTTTACCTTGTTAATTATTAAAACCATTGATATAAGATCAAATGACACTGACATAGGATTATATTATCTTTTAGACCCTCAGCTGGATGTCCAACTTGTGTCAGTGATTGAAAATGAAGGCTTCAAGGTCTTTAATCTTTTGGACCCTATATAGATCATCCCTGGTAGAAAGGCCTTGAAGATGATGATGATAATAAGAGAGAAAATAAGGCCATATGAAGGCTGTTGCTGAGATAGACAGGCATTTGGACCTCCTTGAAAAAAAAAGGTTTTACTGTAATATATGACTGCTGTAATGTTTGCACACCACCAGATATCGCCATGCCTTGATATCAATGCTCAACAGACTCATTTTCCCTTCAGTAGTTTTAAACTGCTTAATAAAATGTGACTGTGTACAGAGTGTAGATTCATTATATTTTTTAATATATAAAGAAATGAAAATAGCATATATTATTATAATGAAAAAAAAACAACCGAATTTTAATATGCTAAAATTTGTCAGGAGGCGTTACCATGACAACGCAGAGATGAACTTTGACCCGCTAAAGCAATTTCTCCTGACTGTCTATTAAACTTCAACAACATTGCTTTAAGGTAGAAGTTTTTACCTTGTTAAATGTAGTGATATTAATTTGTTTGATAAAATCGAAAGGAGAAATCTAAATCAAACAACATAGACTCAGTTTTCATCAGCATGCAACAAACACACACACACACACACACAGAAACACACACAGACTCACACACAGACACACACACATATGCACACACATATGCACACACATATGCACGCACACACACACACACACACACACACACACACACACACACACACACACACACACACACACACACACACACACACACACACACACACACACACACACACACACACACACGTGCATTTCTTCCATTTGACCACAAGATGGTAGTGTAGACCTTGAAATAATAATATACTTTCCCACTACTCACAAAATGTATTTGAAATAATTGCCAAAAACCAAAGAACTTTCTGATGGAACAATCTCATATATATATCTAAATCTTTCCTTAGAATAACTAGTTTTAAATGCAGATTTAGATTATTGCTGTTAAAAAGATGTTTTTGGTCAGGCTTTCATGATCCACCATTGTTTTTGCCACATTGACTTCTGGGAGTTCAAGTAAGTTCAGAGCATTCAAAATTTAATAAGTACTTGAAGTCTTCAGTATTGGAATCTAATTTCGGCAGAGGACGATGACGTAGACGAGCACAAAGACACAAGATTGCTCAAGAACTCGTTGAGAAACGGGTACCGTCTTCTGACCTTGTAAAGCCAGGATTACAGTTTTGTAGTAGGAATTTGATCAGATACATCCTACAAACATTCCTCTGATAAAACTGTTATCTGTGATGTGGATCTGAAAGACAGAACTGGCAAGATTACAGAGTAAAAAAAAAATACACACCCACATTAGTTGGATTAATTATGTGTTTGGATTAATAAAGCTTGAAAAATTAATTCATTCATTCATTCATTCATTCATTCATTCATTCATTCATTCATTCATTCATTTTCTACCACTTATCCGAACTACCTTGGGTCATGGGGAGCCTGTGCCTCAGGCGTCATCGGGCATCAAGGCAGGATACACCCTGGACGGAGTGCCAACTCACACACTCACACACTACGGACAATTTTCCAGAGATGCCAATCAACCTACCATGCATGTCTTTGGACCAGGGGGAGGAAACCGGACTACCCAGAGGAAACCCCCGAGGCACGGGGAGAATATGCAAACTCCACACACACAAGGTGGAGGCGGGAATCGAACCCCCGACCCTGGAGGTGTGAGGTGAACGTGCTAACCACTAAACCACCGTGCCCCACATAGCTTGGAAAATATTCATCGTAAAAAAAAAAAAATTATGTTTGGTCAAAACTTTTTTTGCCACTTTGCCAAAATGAATCCAAAATCTTATGGGTTTTCTCAGACCACCACACTAACTCATTAACATTATTCATTTCCATTTTTTTCTAAATATCTTTAAATGGACTTTTCTCAGTTCATGGTTTGAAAAGTGTGCATTTAATTAGAGATTGAAATTAGCTTCGTTTAATATGACAGTACATGTTTCTCTCTGTCTGTGTGTATGTGTGTGTGACAGATTATCTCCCTTTACAGGATCTCTCCATCACCTGCTGAGAGAACTCAGCTCTCGGTTTGGGAGAAGGGTGCTGACATCCCACACTGCTCAAATGTCATCACATTATCCCTCAAGTGTGTGTGCATGTGTGTGTGTCAGTCCTCACCATCACCCCTCCAACAAAATGTCCCTGACTACTTGTGAACAGGAAGGATTTCGTCTCCTATGGAGCCCAGCCTGTGTGTCCTTTCCACATGACAGTGATTGACTTTATCTGCTTTATCAAACGTCCATTCCTAAGAGGAGGAATAAATGAGGAGATAACTGTCCTTTCCATGTGTTTCATCATACTCCTGAGGCTATACAAAACCTTCCTACAGAATTATTGGCACCCTTCAGCAGAAAGGTCATGCAGTGAACTTAAAGCTATTCAAAGATCTTGAGTGAAACCCACCAAATGTTGGCTCTTGGAATTCACAGAAGAAATTATACAATTATATCGTGTTTGTGGTCAGAGGAGACCAAAATTAAACCTTTGGCAGAGGTTAAGACTTACCAAGGAATCAACATACTAAACACAGACATTTCGATCAGCTATAAGACACAAACGATTCTGATGCATACGTCTCAATGATCTACATCAATACAGTACATAGAAGTGAATTAAAACATTGACGTATGACGTAAAAACATAGATAGTTTTTTTTTTTAGATAGTATAATAATGCAAAACTAAAAAAAAATAATGACAAAAAATAACACCAAAAACTTTAAAGGGTTAAGTTCAAAATAGATCAACATGCATAATTTTATATGTTAATTTATCAGCAAAGGGTGGCAATAATTATGAACAAGTTGATTAATATCGAAGCTGAAAAATGGGAGAGAAGCCTGAAGACATTCGGGAAGATTGTGTACACTACAGTAGATCCTTCTTTTTTAGCTTCAGTTATCAGATATGTGCCAGAATAGATCTTGACAAAGAAGCTTTAGGATTAGAGACAGATTAAAGATGAGGATATTCATCTTCTTTTTCTTTATTTATTATTTCTATTCTAAACTCAAGGTTGGGTTTCCTCTCTCCCTGGCCTTGGGTGGCTCCATATTAATGATGTTCATGCATTTGGGGTATGTTGTGATGTTTCTGATGGAAACAACCAAGTAGTATGCGAAAGGTTCATTTATATTCTTAATGCATGACTGAATTGAGATTGGTGCACCTGCAATGCTGTTGGGAGGAAATGTTCGCCATTAAGGTGAAAGATGAGATATGAGGAAGCCCTACTAAATTATTATAAATATATACGCATGATGGAAAAAAAGGCTGGATATGCACCACATCAATCCAAATTACTGGGAAAAATTCAGGGAGAATTTCATAAATGGTGGCAATTTGTGTTGTACAGCATTTAGTTTGATAGACTCTTGTGTTATACCTTGGGGGTAACCAAGGACAATCAACTGTCCTTTTCCTTCCATGTTGTTAACATGCTCATGTTTCTTCTGTACAACATCAGGCTGTTTTTATCCACATGGGCTGCTCAGGTGCTTGTTTAGTCTTGATCATTTTAAAACTTACCTCCTGGCAGGTCTACCTATGAACACAATTCGTTCTCCTAATAATCCAAAATGCAGCTGCATGACTTGCTTTCAACCTGCCTAAGTCCCCCCACCCCACCCCACTGCTGCTCTCCCTCCACTGGCTTCCAGTAACTGCACACATCAGATTCAAAACACAGATGCTTGCTTACAAATAAAAAATAGGTCCAGCTCCTTCTTACCTCAAAGCTCTTATCACTCCTCACACTACGACGCGCTCCCTCAGATCTACTAGTTCTGCTCGACTGATCCCACCGTCTCTCAGTGTAAGAGGTATGTATACATGGCACAGAGGTGGTGAAATGTATTTCCCCTAGATGTCCGAACAGCTGAGTCACTGGCTATCGTCAAATGACGGGTGAAGACCTACTTCTTCCTGAAACACTTCAACTAGCACTGTGACCTTGTGAACCAGTGTTGATATTTTCATCGAGTACTTTTGTTCATCACACTGAATAAAGACGTCTGCCAAAAGCCTTAAATGTAAATGTTATATGAGTTTCACCATATTCAAACATCCAGAAATATTAAATTAAAAAACGGCATCCAAACGAATACATTAAATATACAAATGCTGAAATATTTATGATGCAATAAACAATTAAAGATTCCATCCTGGAAAAACTTTGAATTCAATACGGTCCTGAAAACGTCTGCCACTGTATCTGTATTTTGATTTATTTCTCTGAAAGATTTCTTATTTTCGTCCATTGACAGAATGCATTAAAGCCTCACTCTATATTTCATCTGGTGAAGACAGGTTTAACATTTGCTCCTACTTATTATAGATAATCTGTAGTGTCACGTCAGACAGACAAACATAATAATAGGGATCTTGCTACAGTGAAGCCCCATAAACCCACCCCAATTTATATCGATTGGCTTAAAAGCTTCGGATGTGTGGCCTGTTTTTGGGTTTTTCACTAAGAGTGTCAATCTCAGAGATGTGACACAAAACTATAAGACTGGAAGGGAAAGTGAAGGTCAGAATCCAGATCCTGTCACTTACTCAGCAGAGGCAGACTGTGTAAATTTATTTTCTTGTTTATTTTTCCACTGAGAGACGAGAATCCCACCGAGACAGATTTTGTCTCACAAAGGAGAGTCGTATAGTCGTAATTCTGGATGTTAAAATATTTTGATAATGTTTTGAATTCTGATCATATTCCACAGTGATGGTGAGGAAATTTAAAATGTTTATAAATGTTGATTATTTTTCACAAAGAGCTGGAGATCTGGTGTCAGTAGGAGGAGTGGACATTGTGGACACAAGAAGGTGGAGTGAACAAGAAGACATTGTTTTAATTTATTAGAGTTTAAATTGTTTTGAATTTGTTTTCAAAAATGCTGAACCTTTAAATGATTTGAATCAATTGAATCGATTCGTGTAAACGATTCATTTAAATTTGTTGAAAATTTTGAACATGACTCATCAAACTCAAATTATTGAATCAACTGATTCACTAAGTTTTTGATTCAGTTTTGACTTTTGGTGCAAGAGTATGCAAATCCTACTTATGACTAAACTGATTCACTGACTTAAGGGACTCTGATTCATTTCTGCATTGAACATGTAAAGGAAAAAAAATGAAGGAAAGTTGTCAATTTAAACACAGAGCCTCACTTGCATGAGAAATGATTCACTGCCTCACTAAGACTCAGAGAACAAATTCTGCACAAGCGGTAAAAAATACAACTCGCACAATCAACAAATGTTTATAATCACAGACATAGACATAATAAAAACATATACCTCTCTATTTGATCATGAATATTAATTATAGGTTTAAAGTATCCTTCGAACCTAAATAGTAAAGTGCTTGTGTTTGTCCTTTAACTGGGATATAGACACTTTTGCAAAAAGCTTATTATCTTTTAGGCTCCCACACTGTGACACTATTAGGCAGACACTCGATGCAGAATTGATTTCGAGAATTTGTTTCAAGTTTATATTTCTTTCATCACTTCATCATTTGTGGCCATATCAAACTCACATGGTGCTACTAGTGTAACCATGGCAACTGGCAAAGGAAAGAACCTTTACATAGAAGAAATATTCGGGAAGCTTGTTGTTGTGAAACAATTTTGGAAAGGATGTGATCAAAACAAGTGCATCACTTGAATGCTCCTGTGGAAAAAAGACAAATGTGGCAGATAATAATCTGCTTCAAAAAAAGAATTGTATAGTAATATGTGAAAAATACATTTAAATTTAAAAAGAAGCTTCATTAGCTCATCAGATTTTTGTCTCATTCCTGTTTCTGAAGCCTTCTTGCAATTTGTCCAGAGTGTAAACACACACACACACACACACACACACACACACACACACACACACACACACACACACACACACACACACACACACACTTTTGCATGACAAAAGGCCTCTATCCTCTCCAGCATCGAGGACATAAGGAATTGTAAAATGTTAATGGCAATTCATTTTCTACTTTTTTGGTTTGTTGGTTTGCAATTTTGCTTTTTCTGTTATATACTGTAATTAAAGGGAGAGTGAGAAAGGCTGAAAAGACTGAGACTGAAAAATGTAAACAGAATTAAATCAGGTGAAACTTAATAAAGAAGAAATAACTGCAGAGACAATGAGGTGAAAACAATGAGTTTTGTTTTATTCCTCCAGATATCAAGACCTCGTATTATTTCAGAAGCACTTAATTTCTATCCATTGACTCAGTTTGTTCATCGTGGGTAACCTTCTGAATTGATTCCCGCCTAATGACCGTGTACAGTAGAAACTGCACTATTCGAATTATTTGAAAGCATGCTTACGTAAAAATGTGTCTCAATCGATAAGTATTGCTGATGGGACGTGGTAGCCTAGTGTTTAAGGTGTTGGACTACTAATCGGATGGTTGTGAATTTTAATCCCAGGTCCACCACTGCTGGGCCCCTGAGCAAGGCCCTAAACCCTCATTTGCTCAGTTGTATAAATTGAAATAAAAATGTAAATTGCTCTGGATAAGGGCATCTACTAAATGCTGTAAATGTATGTTGTATAGTAATAGTTGTTATGCTGTAAATCATTCCTTTCTCTCACAATCTAATACAAGAAACATGTGCCTTTACTCATTACTACTTGCTTGTATAGAATTCCATATTTGTTTGTTTATTTATTTATTTATTTATTTATTTATTTATTTATTTATTTATTTATTTATTCTTGAATATATGATTTTCAGAGAAACTATTGTGGAACATTCCAGACTCTCAGAGGTTAAAAGTTACAGACTTTAGTAAGTGCATTTTCATGCCTTCAACAACCTCACAGAACTCCTGGAGCCCATTCAAATCTTCCTCTCTTTTGGCACATTTTCTCAAATTGAATCCTCAGGTTATCTGGTGACATTTTAGGATAAAAGCTTTATTTATTGTTGTCTTACAGTTCAATAGCTGAATACAAATTATGACCCTTTTGTCCCTTTCTATTAGTATGCAGGTCTCTTTCCATGAGATAATATTTCCTTCAGCTCATGTGGGACTTTATGGAACTGCACAAAGATAAAATGACTTATGTGATAAATGTGGTGCAGTATACAAATATCTACAAGATAGTTTAAATGTGCTATTTAAGATAAAGATGCAATGCAGTTTTATCTAATTTGTTTTGTTGTATATACTGTATGTCAGTATATCGTCCAACGACCAGGTGCTCCGTCTCTCTCCAGCTGATGTAAGGAAAACCCTATCCAGGATTAACCGACGCAAGGCTGCGGGTCCCGACGGTATACCAGGCCGGGTACTGAGAGCCTGTGCGGCATAGTTAGCTGACGTCCTTACGGATATCTTTAACACCTCACCGAGCCAGGTAGTCGTCCCCACATGTCTCAAGTCCCCGACCATCATACCGGCTCCAAAGAAAGCACCTGTGTCCTGTTTGAATGACTACCGTCCCATAGCACTGACTCCAATCATGATGAAGTGCTTTGAGAGGCTAGTCATGAAAAATATAACAACCAGTCTCCCCAACACCCTCGATCCGCTACAGTTTGCATATAGCCAGAACTGATCCACAGACGATGCAAAGATCATCAGCGCCCCTCTCCCCTCGATCGAGGACATCATCATGAAGCAGTGCCTCAGCAGGGCCAACAGTATGGTGGGGGGTCAACACCAATCCCTCCAACAACATCTCCTACCATCAGGAAGAAGGTACAGGAGCATCAGTGCCCACTCTGCTAGACTGTGGAACAGTTTCTTCTCCCAAGCTGTGAGAGCCCTGAACTCAAACCTCTACTGCCACCCCTGAAAATATACAGGCCTCCTGTGACGTGACCCACCTAACCGCCACCAGCCGCACTCTCCACAGCATTAGCACACTGGCACATCAAAACTAAAAACGGTGTACTAAACCCACAGACAATGCACATGTTTGCATGCTCGTGTTGCACATTACATCTTGCACTAGTCCGCTACCAGCTGCTTGACTTGTTTCTTGAAATGTTGCACATGTACAATATCAAGGAAGCATTGTAGAGTTTACATAAATGTATTTATATTTATTTCTTAAGTGTATTTTTTTGTACTGATGGTATAGTCTGTACCTACCCCCTGCTTCGTTGTTTAATGTTTTTTGTTTTGCGTTTAATGTCTGTATGTGTGTTGCACCGTTTGACCTGTGAGACACGACATCTCGTTCCACTGCATGTCTCAACATGTAGCGAAATGACAAATAAAGAAACTTGAACTTGAACTTGAAATTTGTTTCATCCACCATCAGAGCTTGGTTCTTCCACATAAGCAAAGCTGTATGCTTGAGTGCATGAAGTGTCCAACAATAATGCGGAATAAGTGTATCATACGGGTGTAGTGAATATCTTCATGTTGACATTGTCAGCCTGAACACATGGCTCACACTGTTTATACTACAATGGCACAGAATAATATGTGATTTGGACTCACCTTATGTCACTTTTAATTTCATTCTAGTAAATGCTGCCTTGAGTCAGCTTACAATTTTTATGCACGAAGACTCTGAATCAATTCAGACTAATTCAACTCAATATGGTTGCAATTCAAAAGCAACCATATCTCTTGTAGTTTTTTATAAATTTTCAGTCACTATTTATTTGTACTGATGGATTTTATCTGAACTGACTTTAGATTCCTGTAAAGTGTAATAAAAACCTGTGCCATGAGGTGATGTACAAATAGAAATATTATTCTTATTATAATAATAACATAACCTTTAATTCCCTCAGGCTGATGGATATAAAAAATCTCCAAGTGCAGGCAGGTGCAGATGCTGAGAAAATGTCGGCTTCACTTTGACGGTCCTCTCATCGCCTGCCTGTCACACTTGCATAAACAGCTCCTCTAATAGCACAAGTGTGAACCAGGCTGAGATGTGCTTCTCTGAGAATAATAGAAACATCATGACCATCTCGTAATCTCGCCAGCTCGTCAGTCTAGGAAAAGGGATGAGTGAAATCACATGACGAGGAACGTCCGAGTGATGAAGAGAAGGTGGCGATATTCTGCCTTCTTTTTTTTTTTGTATTAAGGCGGGCTGTGTCGCTCTCACCTCCCCCTGTTCTCGAAGGTACTAACTTGGAACAGCATAATATGGACCTGTTATTCTCTGGTGAGATGTGACACATACACACTTTACACTCACAAGAAAGTCCACAGTCTGCATTGTGTATTCCCAAGACAGTATTAGAACTGGTGTCTTGCATCATTAGATTTAAAAAGGAAATAAATAAATACACATACCACAAACATTTTAGGTTGCACTCATTAAGGAGGTGCTTGTTTACTGGCTCAAAAACTGAGAACATAATCAAGCCCAGAAATAATACAGCATTATAGCTCTGGGACTGCAAATAACAAGAGTATGATTTTACATGTTTCATATTTTACAATTGCTGACATTTCTAAGAACTCATTTTCAGTTACCACATATTTCATATACAGTATGTGATTAATCTAAGCCTTTTTTATTATTATTATTTATTTATCTAGTGGAACGCATACAACACCCCACCCAAAATGTCTTTTATACGGTAGTATTGAGAAATGACTTTACACTTTTGAGTCTGGTAAATAAAGTGAGAATTGTGACGAGCATCTAGAGGAAACACATACACCAGCAAAAGTGTAGAAACAAATGAATGCAGAAATAAAATCTTCAAACTATTTTAAAGTTAATACAAGACAACATGCTTCAGGTGAAATATACAAGCAAAGATTTAATATTTGAGCACATGCTTTTACCCAAAGGGTACACAAACTTTTGCACATGACATGGAAAATTACAGAGCAGAACAATATTAACACCTGATTTTAAAACTGAAACATTGCTGATGGATTAAATTCAAGCTTCTTGTTACACATACTGTACATGTCAGATCGTCTGCTGTTCTTTAATTCATCCAAATAAAGATCTGACCTCAACTTAAGACACCAACTGCTTCAACATCTTGAATGTCCGCCACATTCCACAGGGACATGACATTTCCCAGAAGTCCCTTACTCTGCTGATTCGGGATCAGTGTAGCTCATGTATATTGTATTCAGAGTTTTGGATAACTGATCTCAGACTAGGCTGATAATGAGCAAACTTTTCTACCATTTGTTCCCCCGTATGCCCTGGACATCAGAAACCGTGTGCCACCAGCACCCTGCCAAGTCATACAACACGCTGCTGTTGACATTCATTACTTATTGATGTCCTGAGGATTTTAATTGCGTCTGGGGAGCTTTTCGCTTCTGTGCTCTCAGCAGCTAGCCATTCACCAATCAGCTCCTGCTGGGTATTGTTGGTTGGTTGTGCCCTTTTTCGTCATTCAAACCGAAGTTTATTTCACGTGGTATTTACAACCTCCGAGTGGATGGCACCAGTGGAGTAGATGCTCTGAAGAAACAGTGTCTCTACATTGTGTAGTTCAACTAAATTTCCTTTAGCAAGTCAGCTTTAAATAATTTCACACTTCATGCAGGTAACCCTTCCACTTCAGCATTGTGATTTGATCACCTTTTTAAAATTTGGACTAAATAGAACAAGGTCCAAATGCTAATATTCTAGCATGAATCTTTGAATTAGTGTACTGTTTCTTCTTGTTTGCTTACCTAAAACAAAACATTTGTCTAGTTTAGCTGGAAAGAAAAAGTACCAAGATACATTTCTATATTCTTGAAAAGTTGATGTTTCACTTGAGCTTATGCTCCATCCAGCAAATATTAGCATTATTTAAATATTAGCCATGTTTAAGTATTTACAGCTACAGGTATTATGTGCTACTTTGTTATTTTGTGTACTATACTAGCTTGTAAACTATCCAGCTAGTCATGTATAAATGCTAGTGTTGAAATGTTGTTTCCAATAAAGATAACAAAGCTAAAGTCCTTCGGACTGAGATTTGAGAACTTCAGAGTGTTGGAAATGCTTATTTTAAATGAGCATACATCATTTAGCAAACCTTAGCTTAGTTTGGATAGCTAGCATTTGTTTAAGTAATCAGCTAATAATGCAATGCTCACTGTGGGAAAGTAAGGAAAACTACAAACTGAGAAATGAACTCCCCTCGAAGGCTAACACAGACGCTTGCTCTACAGTATGAAGCATTGTAGCTGCTCATTATAAAGTCGCTAACAGGATGGAAAATCACAAGACAGCTAGATAACAGCAATAGCAAAATATAAACAAAAAATGCTACTGAGCAACAAGTCTTTATTACCTCTTTATTACTCAAATAATGTGGGTTTGTCTAATTGATTGATTGATGAAATAGATGGTTTTCTTAAATCTACATAAGTCTATTGTTTTAGAATCTTTATCATATAATCTGCCACAGAGAAAACACAGTACTGTGCAGTCTGTTTTACAACTCAGGAAAGATTTTAATGTGATCATTTGATACAGTGTGAGAAGAACTAATCTAAAAAGTGCTGAAATCACTGTCTAAAAGTAGCTCAATTTCTTCCAAACAGCTTCACCCTGCATCCATAAAGAAGTTGTTTAAGCTGAAGGAAGTAGATTGTGTTGTTAATGAAACCACTATGTGTGTATGTGTGTTGGAAAGAAGGCAGAGTAATTTAATCTTCCAATATGGGAAGTGTGTTTACACTACACGTCTTATAAAATAACCTCATTCTCTTTGGCCATTGCGAGGAAAACACATTTCAGACTTAATGGGTCCCACAGGCTAGCTGCCCATAATATTATGAATGAGCTGACAAAAGCATTTGGGTTTCTTCAAAGATAAACAGCTTTAAACTTTCCAGACTGATTAACCGTAATTTTATTCAGGTCTTTTTTTTTTCCAAATGCAGTTTCATTTATTTGTATTTTTGGAGCCATAGTTATGTGGTGTTTCTATTGGTCCCTGTTAGATTACACTGTTCTATTTTATCATTGGAACTTGGAGACCATGTAGTTTAGAAAAATCACATTGTTCTTACCCAAGCATGTATTGTTAGAATTGATAGAACATGAAAAAAAATAAATAAATTAATTAATGATCAACCTGCTATAAGTTGCTGTTTTCATTTAAGTTCTTCAACATAGGACTCTAAAGATATTCTTACTGATATTAGGGAACTAGCAATGCTAGGTAATGGTAAATAATGTAAAATAAGATACTTGTAAAACAAGCAATTCTCTAACCAGAAAACAGGTTTGAATTTCTAATAAATATGTCAATATTCAAGCATGAAATAAATTCAAGCATAGATCCCGAGTTCTAGTTTTTTTTATTTGACTCTAATGTTTCCTTAGCTAAAAAATGGCATGCAGGGAATATGACAAATTAAACACACTTTAAAAAAATCATATAACTAAGAATTTTCACAATTTTTGACAATCCATGTTCCACTTTTAAAGGACTGTTAGAACTTTTGAAAATATTTGTTATTAAAATAAAATACGATTAAAAATGAAAATAAAACTAAATATTATTTGAAAAAAGTAGTATTAAAATCAAATAAACAATTATAATACAATATAATTTTTTAATCATTTATTTTATATAACATATAAAAGCTAAACAATAAACAAACAAATAAATAAATATCTAAGTTCCAGACTATTATATTTTTCATACTTTTATTCCACATGTAGAAAGCTTCTTACTTTCCTTGACTATGAACAATATGCACTGTATGGTGTTTTTGTTGATTTTGTTCAACATATTTAAATCACCAGAAGCCATTAGTCCAGTCTACACATATAATGATATATTTTATCTATCAAAATATGCTTTACTTTCATAAAAAGTTTTGAGTTTTGAGTGCATAATTTAATGCTCTTTAAATAGAAAATGAAAGAAAATATTCCCCTAAATTGAAGGACAGTAATTACTCATCACAAATGGATAACTTTTTTTAATATATCAGTTTGTTTGTACTCTTAAAGTCACTGAATAGAGGGAGAACAAAGAGGGAAGAAAGTATGAAAAAAAAAATCACAAAAAGAAGATAACTGTAATTAAACAAGAAAAGAAGTGCAATAAAATAAGGAGGAAATGTTTTGAGAGCAATTCCTTTCTATCTTTACAGTCAATGGTGGTTATTTAATCTATTCTGTATTACAAGTGTTGACATCAGCTGGATCAATGGTGCTACAACAGACAAGGTCACCAGTCTGACCTGGTTTTATGACTCTTCAATTTCTCACCCAGTCTCTGCACACCTGAGAAGACTAACAAACAGTCCTCATGTACAGCAATCAATATTTTACAAAGAACATAATGCTTCCTTGGGTTGATTGCAGAGAGTTTAATTATCTGTTGTCCTTGTTCAGAAGATGGTGCTGGGACATAATGATAGTTACAGAAAAACAATTTTATGTTGCTTGTGTTGTATTACATAATGTAAAAAAATATAGGCTGACTTTAAACCGTGAGTCATTACATAAACTGTTTGGTTTCTTATCTCAGCTGAAAAAAAGACTGGATTTTTTCCAATAGCATGAGATCAGGTATAGAGAATAAAACATTCTGAGGGATGCTGTTTTATGAAAATTATCAAAGATGGAGTGGTGTGATGACCTGTTTAATTGTCTCTATTAATTTTTACTAATTCTACCTTGGCATTGATTGTTTCACTATAACAGCATGTCCTGAAGTGTGACACGTTCTTCTTCTTCTTCTTCTTCTTCTTCTTCTTCTTCTTCTTCTTCTTCTTCTTCTTCTTCTTCTTCTTCTCTTAATAAATTAACTGACTAAATACGTTCCCTTTCTGAAAGAACTTGCATTGAAGCAATTTATTTTTTCTTTGTCTCTGGCACTGTAGACTCCTCCCAAAAATGTATGTTTTTGTATTGAGTAGAAGAGGAGAGTATTCGTTTCATTTTCTTTTACAATGTTTTATATGTCACATTTTCTATTAAATAGTCGCATATTTTCTCCTTGTTTGTTTTTGCTGCGAAACTAATTACTGTTAAAAGTCATATGCTAATAAGATCCTATTTTAAAGGAGTCTTCAAAGGTTTCCATTTCTGTACTAGGCCTCAGTCTGTTAGGAGGAAAGTGCAAGAGACTTAATTTTATACACGCACAGTTAACTATGGAGCAACAACAGAGAACTGGACCTAGGGGAGACCAGACAATTATGGAAGGCTGATGCACTGCTCCAGATACACTTTTATGGCTTGCTTTTTATCCCTGGCTATTCGTCATTGTAAAGTAACCACAGCTGCAGGCAGGCTTATAGAGGAAATTAGAGCATTGTCATCTTTTCTTTAAATGTCTTAATTATTTGCCAGTGCAATTAGTTACTTCTCAGAAGTGTTTGGTCAGAAATTGTTCATTCATTTATTTTCTATAAAAGCAGACTTGTGTTAATTATTTATACTTTAGTACTGAAACTGTGCCTTATATCCCACTATACCACTGTATGACTGCATGCTTTGTCTGGGTAGGGGTTTACAATTGTAGCCTAAAAATTGTTTTGCATATTTATGGCATTTGTCAGACACCGTTATCTAGAATGACTTGCATTTTATATATAATGTTAAGGACCTTGCTTCTGGGCACAGCAGTGGCAGTTTGGTGGACCTGTTATCTGACCTCACAATCTTCAGCAGTCCAACACCTTAACCACTAGGCTATCACATGACACAAGTTATATATGTTTAAACAGTCTTTTTATGCATGACAATAAACTAGAAACTTGAAACTTGATTTGCTAGCAGATTCATTTACAAATTGCAGATGTACACTGATTAGCCATAACATTAAACCAATGAGAAGTGAAAGGAATAACACTGATTATATAGTTAAAATGTTACCTGACAAGAAGTGGGACATTAGCAGCAAAGTTGATGTTTGGAAGCAGGAAAAATGAGCAGGCGAAAGGATCTAAGTGGTCTCAGCCTCAGACGTCATGCCCACAAACTGTGTGATGTGTACAGCACACAAAACTGGTAACATTTCAAGAGTTTCGAAGGTCATCTGATTTCTGGATTCTACAGGATTTACAGGAGACTTATGTGTCACAGCTTTTTTCAACGGTCCCCCTGGAAACAAAGCCGTTGTGACACTCTTCGTCCCTTATGGAAGAAGGAAGCTTTCCTGATTCCAACTGTGATAATGAGCACTTATGAGGATCAGCTAAATGCTGTTTTTTTAAAATGATGTGAAGTTCATGGTACAGACCCATTAATCTGGACGTCTTTCTAAAACGAACCATCTAAGATATCTCTAATGGCTATTTCTGTAAAAACATCGACTTTACATTTTCATGCCCTAAACAGGACGATATACGAGATAAACTGTGATCCATTGCTTTACATGTCAGTCAGACGCCCTCTTGAGTGATCCTTGGCCAATAAAATGTTTTATGGAGTCAGTCCGAAGTTCTGGCAACTTGAGACTAAGATCTGTGATGGCTAGATGGCTGGATTAGGAGATATTCCAGAAATCAGGATATGATACCATATACAGTACTTATTGGATAAGTTTACTCACAGTAAACAGATAACCTTAACTTTCAGTTCCAAATACAGAGCTGACTTTCAGGGTATCTACAGCAAGTAGCCATTGCAACTTGGATAGCTTCAGAGCAGGTTTAGGGTCCAGGATTAGTTTGTTTCCGAAAGCTGATGGAGCATGGTGTGCCATTTTGAAGAACATCCACTAGAAATCTTTTTTGCTGTGAGATGGTGATAAGCCCAAATATAGACGTGTTTTAATATCAAGATAAATATATGCTGGAATGTTATCGTTTTTGTAACCTTTATCAAACGTTTCGTCTCAAGCGTGACACAACACGGTTTAGCGTAATACCAAACACATTTTATGCATTGCATTTAGTTTTTTTTCCATGGGGAATTTTCTGAATGCTGTAACGTGGGCGATAAAAAGCGTGTGAGAAAGGTAAATGTGTGTAGGGCCGTTTGTACATTAGGCCTTGCACTCAAACAATTCCTACACACTTACATGGACATAAACCTGTCAGACGAGCCCCACAGAGTGGTGAGTTTGTCCATTTTATGATATTCTATGAGAAATCATTTTGGTCGCATATAGATCCATCTATCCATCTGTACACAGATAAAATAACTCATTAGGGATGAATATGAAATGTAATTTTGAACTGTATCATTTTTATAAAGTCTATCAGAATTTATAGATTCCGGTAAAGCTGCTTTGCAACAATGTCCATTGTTAAAGAATAAAAATTGAATTCCTATTAAAGCTCCTTCAGCCCATGAAGGTGACTATGTTCATTGGAAATCATTCCATAGCAGGGTTTAAGGAATTAAATGTCACTCATTACAGGTCTCCACTAACTAGGTAATATCCTTCCTCATCACCAGCATGGAAACAAAATGGCTAGGGTCTGTAATGGCAGAATATTTTAGGAGTCCATGCGGTGCTGTAAATTCCCACAGGGTATGGTTTGTCTATTCTAAAATATAGTTAAATAAATTAAGGTTCAGTTTAAATTCTGTTATAGAAAAATATCTGCAGTGTATCAATTCATTAAATATAGAAATTAATTTTACCAAATCCTACTGTTAAAAAACCTTTATATGCAACACTAAAGTGTCTAATTGTCTTTTGGGATTTCTTCTGAAAGGTGTTTTTTTAATTTTAAGGTTCAGTTGAGTGCAAAGCAAAGTGCAAAGTACAACCAACAAGACCTTTGGTGCAAATTCGACTTTATTTCTTTATTAGCAGTAACACAATTTAAGTATAAAATATGAATGATTAAATTACGATTAACTATTACAATATTATATTTTATTAACTATTAATAATAATACATTTAAATTACTCTTAGGTTGTTATTTTTTTTTGCAAATCTCATCGTGTTTGACTCTGTTTGGACTTTTTGCATCTTAAATCATTTTAAGTAAATTAACTAGTGGTTGTAAACTTTTGAGTTATCTTCAGATCTAAGCGGTATGCTCTAAGTGTATTTTCATTCCCAGTAGGAATGCAAACGTCTGCGTTCGACAGCGTAAATCATATACTGTACAATCATTTCCAGCTTCTCATTTCCCAACATGTCAGAATTGATTTATGGCTAATGAAGCACACAAGGGACCAGATATGAGCTCCCTGTAAACAAATCTGACTCCGTTATGATTTACAGCACCCGGTAAACCATGTTGTTTTGTACATGAAGGCTATTTTTGCAGGTCCTCTATCTAACTGAATCATTCCAGGCCAGTCAAGGTCATAACCTATTAGCCGTTCAGCTCATGCCAGTTTTCCCCCATTATGGCCATAGACATTTCCTTCCCAATTCAATCTACTACACTTGCCCTCCTCTGACTCATGCCACAACATTTGTCTGTTCATTTAATTCCATTTGCCTGTCTGACATACAGTGTGGAAAATTCATCATTGAGAATGATTATATTTGCAGCGTTTACATTCGCGCTCTAAATAAAGAGGATTAAGTGACTGAAGAAGCTGATTAAACTTGTAGAAGCTGAATGAATTCAAATACTTTACTTCTAGATTCTGAAAAAAACAGACAGTTTTGGAAATAGATTGTATAAACAATCTTGTCCGTGCTCATTGTGGCATCAGTTCCTGGAGTGGAACCTGATGTGGTCCACTTGCCGTAGGCCATATGACTCAAAGTTGTGAGTTCTGAGATGCTATTTTGCTCAGTTTGGTTATAAAAAGTGATTATTTGAGTTAGAATTCTTTCTGTTCTTATTAAACTGGTAGCTGCTGAGTGTATTTATATCTATGATCATTTAATCATTTAATAGTTTGTAACTATGAACTGCTCTTGTCCTGATGATTTATATATATTTTTACTAAAAACATTGCTACTATTGTGTTCACTAATGCTGTTACTTTAGCTGAAGCTCTGAAGCTCTGAAGCTACTAAGTTTGCCACTATATTGTGGTAGTATCTGTTATAGTCATATGTGACTTCTTAAATTTTTTTTTATTTTTTCTAGGTTTAGCTAGCTAGACAGCACTAGCTATTCCATCCATCTGATTAGTTCATTCACCTTTGCTGTTTGCAATTTGCTGTAATCAGTATACCTTTCTGAATCTTATGGACAAAAGAAGGAAAGTGGAGAACCCAGAGGAAACCCATGCAAACAAGGATAGAATGTGCAAAGCTTCAAATACGAGTTCATGATTGACAAATAAATATATTTTAGTGAGTTGAATTGTAGAAAACAAAATATATATATAAATATTCAGTTTAACATTAGTAAATAACACGAGACATGAAATAAAAATATATCATAATAAATATTTTGTTATTATTATTATTTTTAACATAACTATAATAGTGTTTACAATTATTACATTTAAAATTGGAAAAATATATATATATATATTTAAAGTTCACAATTTCAGTAAAATATGTAAATCCTATATAATCCTATATATGATATAAGTTCCTATATAATTGTAAGACTGAAATGTCCACAATATAAGTAAATAAGTTGTGTTATGTAGGAGGTAAGTCATGAAAGAAGAAAGATTTGCTCACAACATTAGCAGATCAGCACAGCTGTTTTAAACATTTCAATTAAACATGATGAATAACTAGAGAATTATTATGAACACAAATGAATATGAATATAAATGAATATAAATTCTATTAAGTTTTTACTTGAGGAATAGTACAGTACAACACAATAAATGCAATGACTTGTACATGCATTAAGGAATATTTTTTTAAAAGAAAATGACTGGCATGTCCTTTCCCAAGGAAGTGACATCACATGTTGACTGCATGCTTCACTCATCTCTGATTCACTTATCATAACCGTAGAGAGGAAGGCAACTAAACAAAAGCACAGCAGCTGAGCAGCACACCGAATTCTGCAAGTGCAATCTGTATGCAGAGGATTTCTTTGTGGATGCGCCATAGCAACCGAGCTGCAAATCCGTATTGCAAATTATTGGCTGAAACTGAATTCATGGCACACAGAAGACCGAGCAAAAGACGGACTACAGTGTACGACTGAGGGAATTCTCCTGTTAGGATCGTGACCGATTTGTGACGCTTGGTTCCGAGGTGCTTAAGCTCACGTTGACAGACGCTGAGATCAGTCCTGGGGGATGACGCTGGTTGACGAATGGAAGGACAGAGCACATGCATGCTGGAGACAACATGAGCGTGATCCTTTTGTGTCTATTTGCCATGCATGAGCGACGGTGGTATGGAGGAGAGGACAACGAAAAGAATCCATTCATTTACCTCTTGGCTTGCCTTAAAATTCCCCTTCTACTACACTCCGTTCACCTCCCCTCCCCTTTCTCTTTCTCGCTTTCACTCTCTCACTCCCTCCCACAGTTTCTCTCCTCCCTTCACTTATCAAAGCCAGTAGCCTAGTATTCTCTCTACAGCTGATTCCTCTATGGTCTCTTGGAAAAACAGCCTGCACATCTCTTACTTCCTTCTTAAGGCAAGACCTTTTTAAACATTTTTGTCCCCAGGACAGCAGGATGCTTCCATGCAGGCTTTGATTTCTTTCTCTCCTTGTGCTTTCCCCTTCCCCTTCCCTCTCCTAAATTCCTGCCCTTTGACCCTGACCCTCCCCTTTCCCCTCAATTGCCCCAAACCCTCTATTCCCTTCTCTATCTTCACACCCACTTGACCATGTTGCCATGTGTCTGCCGGGTCCATCCTCTCCTTGCCTTTATCTCATTTGCCTTGCTGACACGAGGGGAAACCTGTCCAGCCACCTGCAAGTGCCCGGACCCTCACACGGTAGATTGTAGCGGTCGAGGACTCACTCGTCTCCCAGAGGAGATCCCGCTGGATGTGCGCAGATTGCTGCTGTCCAACAACTGGATTCCTCGCATTCCTGCTGACTTTCTAGTGCTTTACAGTGACTTGGTATATCTGGATCTCCGGAACAATTCGCTCTCACACATTGAACCAGGAACTTTGAGCACCTCTTCTAGGCTAGTTTTCTTGGACTTGGGCAGCAACAACCTGACTGAGATCCCGAAAGGAACATTTGGCGAGTCGCGAAGTCTCATCAAGTTGCGCTTGGGCAACAATCCTCATCTGAGTATGGTCAATGAGGATGCCTTTAGGGGCTTGACCTCACTACGAGAACTTGAATTGGAGCGCAATGCCCTTTCCAGTCTCGAGGTTGGTGCGTTGAGCCAGCTGCCTTCTCTGCGGGTTGTCAGGTTAGAGGGCAACCCTTGGGTGTGCAACTGCAACTTTGCCAACCTTTTCGCTTGGTTAGTTGAGAACAGCCACAAGCTTCCAAATGGTAAGTTTTTTAAATTTTGTGAAAGAATAAATGTTCTTGTCTATGTTTTAAACACCATTTACTGGATGGTTCCATCTTTGTTATATTTTCAGTCAAGGTTTTGCTATTTATAGTAACTCAATTAAAACAGGGAACCCTTCCTATGGTCTAAATTTATTTCAGCAGCCAACATGAATGAAGTTCCAGAATAATGAGGTATAATCTAGGACAATTTTCCAGCCTGATAAGGCATCTTGCCAGGCTCCTATGGGTACAGCATGCTTTTTTTATTGCTAGCCCATCTCATATTTAGCATTCCACTCCACATGGGGATGTGCTCTATCTACGTCATCCGTTTGACAATCATGCCAAGCAATTGATGTTCTCCTCCAGGTCTGTATGTGTATTAGCCAGTTGTGGAAATATTGTATATATCTATATATATTCCAGAAATCTCTTTTGCTGAAAATCTGTCAAGACTTGCCATTGTGTCTGATTGATGATCTGCATAACAGAGGGTGTAAATGGAGGAGCTTATTTAAAATGACCTTTGGAGTGACAGCCTTTGTTTCTTTCTTTCTTTCTTTCTTTCTTTCTTTCTTTCTTTCTTTCTTTCTTTCTTTCTTTCTTTCTTTCTTTCTTTCTTTCTTTCTTTGTGTCACACACTGCATTTAGGAAATCTAAGTAAAATGTATATATACTAATGTACTATACTGTATAAAACAATGAGAACAGATTAAAAGCAAGCATAAAAGCATAAAAAAAGACTATTTCATATTGAGTCTCATAGGGTTCAATTGGAAACCGTGTCCTCCACTAAATAATGTGAAAGCTGATTGTGGAACTGTAAACATTCTGCTGAATTGCTTTTGAATTGCTCTAGGTAGGAAATCTGCCACTAAAGATTATTGGGTAGGCGTTGACTAGAAGGTGTTGATTGCAGAAACTTCATCAATATTGTAGAAAACAAAAGGTTACCTGCAAATAAAGTGATGCTTCAGGCATGGTTTTTCTCCAAAATGTAATTATAATTCATTAGGAGATATGGGGAAAACCCCTGGGAAACCTCTCAAACCTTATTATTTCAGAAAGTAGTATTAATATACGTAGGTTTGTCCTTTGTTGTGGTAGAAATTAATGTGCTTGTTAGCATCATTGCAGTGGGCAGTTTCCAGCCCGATAAGGCATCCTGTCTGGCTCCTATGGGTACAGCATGTTTCTTTATTCTTAGCCCATCTCATATTTAGCATTCCACTCCACATGGGGATGTGCTCTGTCTTCATCAACCTTTCAACAGTCATTTCAAGCAACTGATTCAGACAAGTTTGTCCTTTGTCGTTGGCATCACAGCACAGGATGTTTTAAAAAATAGTCCCAAAAATTTTTACATGGAAAACTTCATCCATTTATCCAGCTATCAAGCCACCCATATATTTTCTGCACCGCTTACCCTACACAGGGTCACAGCAAACTGGAGTCTATCCAAGGGGACATTTGGTGGGGGCCACTTTAAACAGTCTGCCAAACTGTAGGACACAATCACACATTCTTTGAAGCACGGCGAGAAAATGCAAACCCCGCACACACAGGGCAGGGCTAGGACTCAAACTGAAGGTACAAGGCAAGTTTACTAACCAATAAGCTACATTAACCCTCTGGAGAAAACACCAGTAAAGGAATAATGTTTGTCTAAATTCATACGATCAATGTCTGTCATTTCACTGTTTGGCATACAAAGTGTAAAAACAAAGAATATACACAAATCTTCTCCCAAACCTTATTAATGTATAAGCACTGGACTAAATCTTTTCCCAGATGCAGCCATTGGTAATTCTCAGGCATGAAGATGAAGTGATTTACAGAACCACATAATCTGATTATGTGGAGATGTGACCCAGTGAGCAGAAAGCAAGCAGAGTAATTACTATCTACCAACAATTAATCACTGATACCAGTTAATGAAAGATCATGTGGCACATGCTGAAAAGACCGCAATAACTTGCAATACAAACTATAAAGATTTTCTATGCAGATGTCATCCAAATAAGACCATTAGCAGATTGAAATGACAAAGATGGAAAGTGAATATATTACATTAAATGGCCCCAGCTGTCACATTCTCTCATCCAAGGTCATTTCTCATCAAGGGGCAGATGCTTAGTGCGCTCACTTAAAGCTTGACTTTGTGATGGTCTGAACTCAAGGACACTTTCCAGGATGACATTTACTTTCAGAGTGAATAGAAATACGGTAGATTTCTTTAGATAAACGGAGTATCAGATGAGCAAACGGTGTAGAGCTAGTACTGGCAGTGCACTCTTTTGAGAAGCCCTGCCTGGCAGCATGTTTACACATCAGCATGACCTTGTGCTGTCTTTGGTACTTCCTAGAGAGTTTTGAGCCAAGGGTTGGGCAGGAGGGATATTCAGTGTAGTGACTAGGAAAGCTCCTTTTGGCATCCACTAAACTGGCAGAATTCTACCAGTTAGGGGTTGCAAATGCCTTCACCATGGATATTTAGTTCTGTCCAGTGAATTAGCATTACATGGAGCAAGAGAGAAAATAGGGCTCACACATACATGTACTGTAAGCAGCAGCAGCAGCAGCAGCAGCAGAGGCAGTGACAGCAGCAGACCCGAAGCTGTGAACAGAGTCATGCCTTTGGCATACATGCCAACTGGCCCAGCATGTCTGTTCTTCCAAACTCACTTAGAAGCTACATCGCACCTCACTGCTTATTTCTGCATCACTAGCTTCTCATGACATAGGGGAATGCTGAACTCTGAGTGATCATGAATAGAATAAACCAGAATGGCCTTTCCAATGTGGAAAATGGACTCTGGGATTTTCCAAAATGGTTTCTTAAATGTGAACACCACAAAAGAAAGGAATGATTTGTTAGGGGTGGAATTTTTGTAAAGATACTTAATATTTTTAGGGGGGATTCCTGGATCGGGCATTCTCTATATATCATAGACGATTCCTGGATTGGGCATTCTCTATATATCATAGACGATTCCTGGATCGGGCATTCTCTATATATCATAGTCTCAATGTGTATCTAAAAACACATCTGAATGCTTTTTTCCTCATTTACTCACAGCATTATCCTCAAAAACAGAATTAAGACATTTTCAAAAATAAATAAATAAATAAATAAAATGACATTTTCAGTTTATAGAGATCCCATCAGTGTTAGATGATCTAGCTTTAACACGTAGAAAACATGTTAATTCAGTAGTTTTCACAGATGCTGGATGCATCTCAATCAGCTCCCTAGTTCAGAAGTCAGGGCACTGTTCCTGAGATCGGCCATTTTAAGGGCTGTTTCTCGTTTGGACATCAACATATTTTTTGAAGCTCTTCAGCATAAAAATGGGAGACAAAAAAAAAAAACAAAACCCGCTTGCTGAGATGTAATGTAAATGGCATGGTATCATAATTGTAGCTTGCAATTGAGTTCTTACTTTAGACAACATTCTATATTTGGTTTTTAAAGAGTCTAACAACTTTTAAATGTATAATGACTATTAAAAAAATCTTATAGCTAACCTACAATCCTGCCTGACATAACGTGACAGAAACATGTATAATTAGGGTAACATACAAAAACAAACTTATATACTTCATTTGTTCGGGTTTTGAAGGTGACTGATCAGGAATTTAGAATTATTTTACCAGTCCCAATGTGTAATGAACCCGTGTACATGATATACTGATTCACAGCCTAGGGAACTAGAGAACTGATTGAGACAAAATGAACAGATCTGTTTGGAAACAAAATTTTACAAATTTCACAGATGGGTGAAGTGCTCTGCTTTTTGGTTTAGGTATCATGAGCATGCAGAATATAAATGTTTTTCCAATCCTCTCAGCAATTTTTAGTGTGAATAGAAAGCACAAATCATAAAAATAAAAAATAAAAATACGTGGAAAGAAAAACTTACACTCAAGTGCAAAGGTTAGTACCCCATATGGCTTTTCAGAGGAGATGGAAGAAGGCATGGAACATGAACCTCTATTTTGATGATATGATATGATATGAAATGATATGATACTTTATTGTCAGAACATGTCTGAAATCTTTCTTGCATCACAGTATATTTTCTATGTTTGCAGCGATCATCACTTACACAACATCACATAATCCACAAACTCAAAAAAAAAGTTTTAATTTTTTTTATGTGGGTGTTTCCTGCAGGAATCGGAGACATAAATAGTTTGTAAAGATGTTTTGCCCTGATCATATCTAGAGTGCCTTGCAAAGAACGCTAAATAATCGCTTTCTTTCAAAACAGTAGAAATAAAAGAGTTCATTATATTGGCCCAGATATCTCTTATCTCATGACACACATCAGAAACACTGTCTGGTCATTTGGTATTGAGGATGATAGAGTTTTAAATCAAAATATGACACCAGCCTTCATGTCCCTGGGAAGGTTTATTACCCTCTTGAACCCAACAGAGATACAGTCTGAACTTCAGATAGCTCATCTCAGAAAGCTGCTCATTTTCCATTAGATGGGAGCTGACTCACTATACATGATGGACAATCCCTTTAAACACAAGGATGGATTTTCTGACTGGTGCAAATCAATGATTCTTCTATAATATCCCTGAGAATAAAGAGAAATACCAGGAAAGAAGATTTATTCGTTGAGTGATGGTCTGCTGTATGTAAGGGTGTGTATTACAGCTGGTTGTCGTCTTGATGTGTGGGGTTATAAATGTTATTCCAGGAATAAGCAGGAAATCGTTCTTAATCATAATTACATGATATCATCTTACAGTAAATCAACCCTTATGCATTGATGTACTAAAAGTAATGTTAAAACTCAGTTGTTCATTCATAGTAATTTGATTCATTTGGTTAAATGACTGCTATAATGTATTGTAGTAAAAGAACAGGTCCTTAAATGTACCTGGATTTAAACACGTTTTTCTAGCAAACCATTCAGTTAAGCATCAGATTTGAATTTTCTTACATGGCCATACATGACATCTCATATTTTAGAGCGAGAGATAATTAGGTATGGGAGTTATTGATGAATACTGAGTTTAGTGTTAAGAGGTGACTCAGTGATGAGTTTTCAGATTCAGGTTGACTTTGCAGATTCCTCATTTCGATCCCAAGCACAGGCGTGAATTTTCACATGTTCATCCTGGGTGACTCTGACCAAGATCAGGCATTTACTGAACATTAAAGAATAATATGAAGTTACATTACCTGCTAAGTTAGAACAACATCAGCATACAATCCAAACAATTACAGACAAATACTTCAAAACTCCTGAAGTGTTTCCAGATTTTGCGTGCCATATACGCATCAGACGTTCAGCCAATGGTTTGTGGGATTCATGTCTGAGACTGACTGAATAGTACACTATTATGAAATTTGTGGTGAAATCAGGCTCTTTGTTTAAACTTATGCAAATGTTAAAGCAGCCATGTTGCATTTAGTTTTAGTTGTCTGTTCAGGTGCTATCCCATCTAGACCTGCTGTTCCACAGAATGTGAATGTTGTTCTGCTTTTTGGATGAATGATACACAGGTATGACAATTAAAAATGAGATATATGTGCATTTATTTATTATCGTCCATGGATGGCAATCACACCAGTATAATTAAGTGTGTGTGTTTTGTGATGGATTTTACCATGTGTAAATGAAACAAGGCATGCGTAACAGATCGTAGCCCATTTCAAAAACAAGAATCTCTGTATAATCTTCTGCAAGGTTTCATATGAACCAACACTGTACTGTATCTGGGTCTGCCTTCTGGTGTTTAACTGGGTCTGGGTCTCATTCACTCATTCATTCATTCTCTCTCTCTCTCTCTCTCTCTCTCTCTCTCTCTCTCTCTCTCTCTCTCTCTCTCTCTCTCACACACACACACACACACACACACACACACACACACACACACACACACACACACACACACACACACACACACACATAAACGCACCAAGCTCTTTGCATTATGTACACACAGAATCCAGGATTAATGGATTAAAATATCTTTAACTGTGCGTACTCTCTGTAGTAGGATCAGATGTTCAAAAACTCTTATCCACGTGCAACAAAATTCATCTATGAAAACTAAACCCCAGTACGGGTTTCCAAATTAGATCTTGTTATTTTAAAGAATTTTGCAGTATTTTATAGTAAAGTGAATTCTGGTGAACTACATAGTCTCAAAAACAGCATTGCGGCTTCATAAAAAAGTCTTTACTTTGAATTTAATTCGAACAGAAAAGAACAAGAAATCTCAAATGTGTGGAGCCAGTTGTAGAATAAAAAATGAAGAGTACCATCCATCAAGAAATACACAGTAACATCCATGAAAGCTTTTATTTTATCATATGTTCCCATTGTCATGAGAGTCTGTAAAGAATTTGATGCCTAACTTAGGTCTGTACAGCTCATCCTTTGAGCTAGTTTGGTGAGAAACAGCCCCCAGTGGCCTCCAGTTTAGCACTAGACACTGCCATGAATCTTTTAATGGGAAAAAGTGTGTACACATGATCCGCTGCTGTCTGCTTTGTGTCCTGGTTAAATGCGTACAAACCGCATGTTTAATTTGGAGCATTCGTTGTCAGCAGTGTTGATATCAAACACTGAACTAGCACAAGTTTAGCACCTGTACCATGTGCTTCAGATTATGATGAAAATTATAAGCCACCAGTTTCATGCCTGATCATTAAACTATAGCGGTAGTTTAAACAGGCTGAACATCTGCGTCACGGCTCCTCTGTAGTCCTGAGAGCCAGACTGCATACAAGCCCAGGCGTGCATGAAAAAAAGCGGTTCATGTGACAGGGTCACTCTGTTGATTTCTCTATGGAGGCTTATCCAATTACCAGCCACTGATTATTTCATTTACAGCAATCAGAATGTGTCAGTAAAGTGCCACAGAAGGACTGCTTTATGGAAAACTTTTACAAAAAGCCATATTTGAAATACAGAATTGATGACACCCTTCAAAACCCAATTCAAATATCCTATGTTATCAGCTGGACAAACTATATTTTCTTCAATAAAATGTTATTAAAATGATAAAAATTTCAGTCAATTTATTGGCCCTTGCCAGATCTTTTAAAGGAAAATTTATTGTCTTTACACATGTAAGCATTTATTAATTGTAACAGGGACAATCATTTTTAAATCAGTGTACTAAAAATATTTTTTTTCCCAAAGTACAATATATTAAAACAGCTTCCCTATATTTTTAATCTCAAAACTCACATACTATTTGTATTAGAGTCTCCGATTATTGACACCCACGCAAGTGTACAAATGACTGTCAAAGGTAAACTGAATAGAAAAGAAATCACTTAGAATAGAAAAGAAATCACTTAGATGGATAGACCACTTATTCTAACAAGAAATGTCAACTATAATGTCTATTAACCATTACAATTGTAGCATTAAAGGAAATTTGTAAAAGCACCGATAATTTTGAAATTAAAGATTTGCCAAATAAATAAATAAATAAACAATCTAATAAATAAATAAATGAATGAATGAATGAATGAATGAATGAATGAATGAATGAAAAATAAAATAAAAAATAACATTGCCTTGCTTTAAACAAGGCTCTGTGCCATCCACAGTTTTTTCTCCATTAAGGCATTAAGGGTGCCAATAATTATGGAGCTGTAATACTCTGCTTGTAAATTGTGTTGCTAGTAGTTTTTAAAAATTTTTTACATATATATATGTGTGTGTAGGTGACTGTGTGTATATGTGTTTGTGGGTGTGTGAGTGTGTGTGTATATGTGTGTGTAGTTGACTGTGTGTATATGTTTGTGTCTGTGTGTGTGTGTGTGTGTGTGTGTTCTAATACATGGCTCCACATAATAAGTGTGTGTGTATGTATGTGTGTGTAGTATATGTGTTTGTGTTCTAATACATGACTCCACATTATAAGTACGTGTGTGTGTGTGTGTGTGTGTGTGTGTGTGTGTGTGTGTGTGTGTGTGTGTGTGTGTGTGTGTGTGTGTGTGTATGTGTGTGTTCTTATACATGGCTCCACATTTTAAGTGTGTGTGAGTGTGTATTTACACATGACTCCACATTACAAGTGTGTGTGTGTGTGTTTAGCTACTGTGTTTGAGAAAATACCATGTGACTGATGTCATCAAGTCCCCTGCATGAGGGAAACCTCTCCTGATGCATGTGAGTCACACTCAGCCGTCTCTCTCTCTCACACTGTGTGTATGACACGTGAGCGTCTCCTCTCCCACCCTCCCTTGGGTTTATACTCCGATTTAATATTCTGCCTACACGAGCTCTACTTCCCCCAGCCCTTCCCCTGTCTGATGCTTTAATCCACACACGGTTGAGGCTGTTTTTATTCTTTTGCATTTAATTTGTTTTTTTTTTTAAATGAATGTAATAAAGCCAAGTTGTTTAATGACAAAATATGTGTTCTATCATTATAAAGGATTGTATTTATGATATTTATGATTGTATAAAGAGGTTTAGCAAAAAGATTACAGTGTTTTACAGATTACAGATATTTACAGATTACATACTGATGTTTTTAGCAAAATGTATTCGGTAACAAAACCCTCCTGGTTTTCAGGTTAAAATATCCTAGTTATTATGCCTTCATGATGCCATACCATCAGCCTACCTGCTCAAACATGATTTGGGGGATTTTAATAGATGTAGTCTGCTTTGTTCTTTTAAATCAGCCTTTCTTGCAAAGATCTAATAAAACCTAATGAAAATTGGGGAAGTCAAAATAAGGAAATAAGAAAAGCCTATTTTTTATTTTCTTCCAAGCAGTTTCTCGTTATGGGTGTGGCAGTTGTTTCTGAAATTGCCAGGCGTAATGCTATATCGTAATGGTATGTTTTAAAAGTGTAGTTGTTTCTGCTTAAGCTTTCCATTTCTTCTTACTTCTCCGTTTACACTGACTGCAATCCATCAAGTGGGGGAAACCTGGCCGTCTGTTCGGCGTCTCTCGAGCTGTTGTCATGATTGGAGTCTCTTTAACAAACATGCCTGATTGCTTCATCTCATTTACTTCAACCTGACATAACCTTCACATCGGTACAGACGATAGCTCTGTCTTTTCACGCTTGTCCTCTTCAGCTGGGGAGTGATCAACTCTACTGCTGTGAATACAAAACCTATTCCTAACGGCAGGTTTGACATTAAAAACTGGGATTTTTCAGAGTGACACAGATGTACATGAGGGAGTAATGTTTCTGTTCCTGCCCTTTATCTTTGTCCTTTTGTGTGAGTTTTGGAAAAGGGCAAAAAGACGGCATGTTGGATGACTCATTATGGACCCACTGCTGGGTGAATTGAGTCTCTGTTTTTTTTAAAATCTCGACTGTATCTAAACAGAACCAACACAAGTTCTAAGTTGTAAAGATCTTCAGTTTTCGTATATCGCTGAACAAGGCTCGCTCTTTCTTGTCTGCCTGTCTGTTCATTTTTTACAGCTCAAATACAAATTACACATCTGCCGAAAAAAAAAAAAAACACTTTTTCAGAAAACACCTTTCTATAATCGATCGCAGAGGACATCCAACGCCCAGAGACGCAGATGGAGTTAGATGACTTGGGCATTAAACGGGAGAGATTCTACTAGAGTTCTCCTCAAGGACTAAAAATAAAGTCAAATAGAAAAAACTCAGACTATTTCCAGTGTGCTTCAGAATTAGGTAACCATTCATTCAGCAATTGTTAGATCTCAATTAAGGCTGCTAAAGTAGAAAGATTCCTGTGCGCTGAATAATATTAGCTGATCCAATTTCTCCAGAGAGATTCATTGTATCACCTGATGTTTCCTGTGCTTATAGTTTGTGGAAATCTACTTGAATTGGAGAAATCGCAACCACAGGATTCTTTTACAAACCTACCAGTAAAAACACATGTAATTATTTTCACTTATGGTGGTTGCACATGAATGGAAGAGGGTTTCGGCTGAATGCGTGTCGCGATGACGTCACACAAATCTGAAGAAAAATTGCAAGCACTCTCAAATTTAACATATTTCACCAGATTTTGTGATCATTTCTGCAAACTCGAAATCCTGAAGGAATTGTAAAAAAATCTAAATTTCCAGATTTACAATTACATTTTAATCCTACATTAATGTGTACATCCTCACATCGTGCCCTGAACTGATCACAGACCTTGAGAGGGCTTGAGAGCACTTTGAGATGACGTTAGAGCTCATTTTACGACATTGCAGGTTTCCTTATAACTTCAGCATCCAAAATAAATCACAGAGCCACCAATTTCAGATCACAATCCATGGAGGTCAAAGATTTTCTCCCATCCAGAAATGTTTTGATGCATGACACCATTAGAACAATGACTTCCATCAGTGTCTCCTGAAAGCAAGCCGTTAATGACCCAAATAAGCCTTTAGTCATACATTAAAAAGTTAACATTAGAAGAATATTAGAAAGTATAAATGCATTGTTCAGCTTTCAGAGACAACCTTAAGGCAAATAGTAAGAAAAAAACAGCCTCTTCCCTCTCAAAACAACCCCCAAAGACTGCTGCTTTAGCATAGTACAGGGAGATGAGTCTGGGCCTGAGAGAACTCTGAGAATATAAATAGAAACCATTTATCTCTTTTTCCTCCTGTGAGTTTGGTTGATGCATAAGTATAGACCATCAGACAAGCTGTGCTGTCTTACGATCTGCTCTTAAATGCTTAAACGAAATCATTAAGGCCAGACATTTAGAGATCGAGAATTTGCAAACTTTTTAAAATACAAAATGAAATGAAATGCTTTCGTTCCCCATGGATCTCATTAGCGCTATTTCTGATACAAGCTCTGCTGACATTTAGCAAAGTGTGATGATCATATACTTCGCACTTTATTCTTTTATCTAGGTGATCCAAATGTTTGTACGCAAATTTTGGGGATGTATTAAAAAAAGAACGATACAAAAGCGACAAATCCAACAATTACTGGGACTAATTCTGTGTCATGTGTTTTGAGACATTTCTTTAGAACATTTACTTTATATCTGTGAGTGACAAAAATGGAAGAATATGTTTATTTTCCACTATGTGGAGGGAATTAGCAGAGATCATCAGCGTCTCTGAGTGTATGTACATAACCAGTACAGTATGAGATGCTAATCTGCTTAAAAAATCTAGCATAATGTAACTTTATCAACCTTATCAACTGACACACTGATTAGTGCACTGGAACTGGAACAAAAACCGGCTAAGTGATAAAACCTGCAAACTACAAGCAGCACATTCAAATTGTTGCATGCTAGCATGAACCTGGCAAGCTAGCATAAACCACACAAGATGTTAGTAAGAATCGTTTTACAACACTATAGTATCAGGAGTTACTGAGACAGTTCCTTGTTAGACCAACAGGGGTCCTAGCAAGTGGTTTATTCATATATCACTGTGCCATGCCCATGTGTTTTCCCTCTTTTTCACCCGTCCCTTGTTTTCCCTTAATGTGCTGCTCTATACACGCCTGTGTTGATGTCTTGGTCATTGTCAGTCATTATGTTTATATATGTTGATATTGTCAATGTAACGTTGTGTGTGAGCCGTAAGGCCGGACACCATGTTATCCAGCACAATGTTTTGTTTAGGTTACCTACGTTTCCATGTCGTAGTTATGATTTCATTCTGTCACGATTAATGTAAGTTGTGTTATTCTTTTGTTAAATAAAAGCTGGTGATCCGGGTTGGTCCCCGCCATTGACGGTGCATGTTCCAACACAGTACAGATCGATTGCTGTGGATGATACTATTTAAAAACCATGAAGCTGGCTTTTGGTCTGCAATTGGTAGGAACAGTTTTGCACTCTCCATCTTGCAAGTCTCCATCATTGAACATTGAACAACTTCAACAACACAGACTTCATGTTCAAACTAGAATGAAATTACCTGCTTACACAAATGCACTTTTTGAAGAAAAAGTACACAGATATAAAAGAGAAATTATTGAAAATCTTATTCTCCAAAAATTTCTAAGCTTTTTGTAAAGCTGCTTTGAGAGAATGCCATTCGTTAAAAGTGCAATACAAATAATTTGCATTGCATTTGCATATTCCTGTGAAGCTGCTTTGCAAAAGTGTCTATTGTTAAAAGCGCTTACAAATGAAATTAATTAGAATTAATTAAGACGATTAGCATACAATTATGATTAAATTTTACTTGTGCACAAGAATCTCATATAGTAGAACATACAGTATGAGTAATAAATAGTAATACAACTGTATTATTATGTGTTGTTGACAGTAACAGCATATGAAGATGAAAGAGTGCGGGACATATGCTGTGAAAAGCGTTTTTTTTTTTACCCACTGTGTAACTTTATTTATTTGTATTTGTTTTTGCTTATTCCGATATATCAGATATTCGTTCATATTAGCAGCTTCTGAACCAGTCGGTGAAATTCGGATTTCTGTCTTTCTATTTAATGAGCGTTTCTTTTTTCCAAACAGAAGATATTTGTCACAGGAAGTAGAATCAGCTTGTGAAACTATTGACATCTTTTTTAATAGTCTTTTGGAGTGACAGAGCTGGGACATTAAGGAGAACAGAGACATTTGTTTTATAGCTAATTAGAATTCAAGAGCACTTTCTCGCTGTCAAATTTATAGTCTCTCTCTCTCTCTCTCTCTCTCTCTCTCTCTCTCTCTCTCTCTCTCTCTCTCTCTCTCTCTCTCTCTCTCTCTCTCTCTGTCTTTAGAGCTGGTCAAGGTTTCCCCCCACCAACGATGCCATAAATCCCAGGCTATTTCTGGATTCTGCCATCTTCCATTCCTAAATAAAATAATTTTAATGAAGAGCTGAACATTTTTATTTGTGACAGAGGAAATCTGATCAGCATGCCGAGAGCATAATTTTATCAAAGGCAATGAAGACATTTTGGACTTTTAATTTAGTGTCAGTCGATCGATGCATCAGTGACCTAAGGCAGACACCACCACACTACACATTTAAATTAAACCTATCTCTACAGACGAGTACCTATTTGAAGCTTGAAGGGATCTGGTTCTGGTTGTACAACTTGCTAGAATTCAGTTCCAGACAATAAAATGACATATAGTAAAGAATAAAAACAATTGATGTTTTATATATAGGCTTCATATGCTTTTATACTACAGAATTACTAAATTCTGGAATCTGATTGGTCAGAAGGAGCTTTCTGTTCTAATATTATAGTGTTTCTATAGTAACCACTTAAACAAGTGCTTGTATGGTATGTAGGAAGGACATACTGTAATCTATAGCTAATAATAATAAAAACTGTAAAGAAAAAATGGATAATTGTAAGGATCTATAAGTTTTACATTGTACATTGTTTCTGTAAGGAGATGTTTATCCAGTGTTTATCCAGAACCTTTTGTAAGAGTCAGAACAGGTGCTGACAACATTGGTAACAGGATAAGATGCTTTTTCTGGATTTTGCGGAAATGTATGACGTCGTTCTTACCTTAATAAAAATGTAACTGTTGACATAGGGCTATGGTGTAAGAGGAATACTACATTTCAGGATGACAATTGTTTTATCATAATCACATAAAGAGTGGATCAATTCCACCATAATCAAGATATTATCCAGTACAAACCTGTGTTCTTTTTATCTGGTGGAATAAAAAAGGAATTATTTCATTGCAAGTCTGATATAAAATGAGTCAGGACACATGTGGATTTCAGTGTGAGATGTGTGTTTTCCCTCTGTTGGGATAAACTTAGAATTTTAGTGGTTATGAAGAAGCAGAAATGGGTTTAATATCACTATTAACATTTGTGTGGAACATGTAGCTAACCATTTTAACCCACTTTTTGAAACTTTTGATGAATTTGCGATGACCCATTAGTTCCTCAGGAGCTCTCAGTTGCACTATTATAAACTATTGTAGAAAGGACATTATTTACATAATTATTATCATTTCCTGTCCAGTGTCACCCAAATGAGGATGAGGTTCTCTTCTGAGCCTGGTTCCTCTCAAGGTTTCTTCCTCATTTAATCTCAGGAAGTTTTTCATTGCCACCCTAGTCAGCTAGGTAAAGCAGAAATACTTATAAAACAGTACAAATTCTTAAACTCCTGAGTGTCAGCTTTCATATGAGCTTCATATTAGCCACCAGTGTGGATTGAGTCATGTTAAAGACATCCAATGCTGAAAATGGACACAATGAAACATAAGCAAAAGAGTTAAAAAGTTTTTTGTCTGTATTTCAGACTTCATTGGATTACATTGTTGCTGAATCCAACAAGTCAGCACTAATGCATGACAGTATCTTTGAATACATATTCAATATAAACCTCTGATTTCTTGCAGGTATCGACAGTATGGAGTGCTCTTTGCCCACTGATGGCCGCCGTGTGCCTCTCAGTCAGCTATCCCAGGACAGTTTCCGGGAGTGTCAGATCACCCTGACCCTCACCGACTTCCTCATCATCATCTTCTCGGGCATCTCCGTGTCCGTAGCGGCCATCATGGCCAGCTTCTTCCTGGCTTCCACCGTGCACTGCTTCCAGCGTTGGAGCAAAGGTACCAAAGGCGAGGATGAAGAGAGCGAAGAATAAGAATTAGGAAATCGGATCAGACACATCGGACTGTGTGAACAATCAGACACCAGCTACATGAACAAGAAAAGTGGATGAGAAGAACAACACGGCACACCTGTACTACTAAAATGGCTGATTATTCCCATCAATGGATCAATCCATGGGTAAAACGGAAAACATGGAAAGTAGCCATAGTATTTCAATTTTGTGGTTAAATTGTTACATTAGGGTGTAATGGATTACAATCAGTATCATAATATTCTAAGATATAATTAATAATCTTAAAAAATAGAAGACTTGCTGCTATTTTATTGTGCCAAATTAGTGCGGATAGGATGGAAAGCCTAATTAAGAATGTTTTAATAGAAACGGGAAAAGTTGCAGGTTGAAGGAAGTAAAAATGAAAAAATGGTAGGAAGGAAGGAAGGAAGGAAGGAAGGAAGGAAGGAAGGAAACCATTTAATCGTTTCCTATTTTGTCCACAGGTTTAAAATAATCAACAAAAGCATACAAACAAAAATGTAAGATATCTACAGTAGATAAGGAATGAAAAGCTCAAATGTTAAATGCACTTTAAAAAATAAATGTCCTCCTACATCCAGTCTTACCTACAGTAATGGACCTGCCCAGATCTGCCAAAGATGATACTCAGAAATGACTGACAATAAGAGTTTAAAATGGTTTAAAAAGCTGGAGGTGTGTTGCAAAATATATATATATATATATAGATTTATTTTTGCTTTCAGACACGTGTGAATATGTATAATCAAATGACATATCTAAATGTATTTGCGATACTGCTTATTTAACTTCAGCATCATGCTTCCAGATATTCACTTAGTTATGGAGGCAAGGAAAGAAATACACTTCTTTCATGTTGTGATATGTCATTGCTTACATCTTATTGAAAGAAAAAAAGAAAAAAAAAAGAAATATTGGTATATCTGTTTATTGTTGTCCTGTGTAAACTGAAGCATTATAATTAGATAAAATTAAATGAAAGTCATATAATAAAAAAAGCCCTCAGTTTAGCAATTTAGCTGTACAAATTAGCCAAAAAAGCCATATTTCATAAGAATGTGTGAATGGTTTTGACAAAGAAAACTGGAGCCATATTCCCCATTGTGGGACGAATAAAAGGTATATCTTATCTTATATTAGAGAAGCAACATGAATATTAAACCAAGCTAACCTTGCGTTTTTATTAGGAATAGGAAAAAAACTAAACTTAATGATTGAAAACTAAATTTTGGTCCACTTTTTTCTCTGGAATTGAGAATTTTCCTAAATAAAATGTAAAATGAACTTTCATGCTAGTTATGGATTCTTAGCTTCCTGATAAATTTCTAGCTAAAACCCTCACTGTGAGGAAAAGTTTCCTATAAAGAGATGAACAGAATTGCACTGAAAGTCTCTCACATAGACTGAATACATTTTTCAGTAAGGAATTTAGATAGTTACAGGTTTTTGCATTAGAAATTTTAGAAGTTCTTGCTAAAGAGAAGCCTTAAGGTTCTACCAACCCCCCAAACATAAAGAGGTTCTAGGTTTATTTCTTTTCTTTATGAATATACACATAATTATTATAAAAAAAAGACTAATTCTTTAAAAATTAAAATGTTCCCTTTTTAAATACAGACCATTGTAGTTTTCAGTGAAGAGCGTCATTGAAAAGCAAGAACCCACCAGAAACTGTTCTTTCTAACAGTCATCCATTTTTATTTCATTTTTGTTCCATTTGTTTTCTTTTGTTTCATGTTACGTGATTGACTCCATATTGGCACCTTTAAGGAGAATTTATCACACTATATATAACAGGGGCAATAAAAAGCAAATAAATAAGTAAGTGAGTAAGTAAGCAAATCAACAAACAAACAAACAAACAAATAAATAAATAAATATCAAGTATCCCACAAAAACTCTTACAAAATTCAATCAACCTTATGTTTTAGGGTTACATGTAAAATCACTTCTGCTAGCTTGGGGCAAATCAAATGACTCTTAACACAAAAGCCAAAACAAGATTACATATCGATCCTATTATAGTCACAGTCATACACATGAATGGAAGGGTTAAGGAGTTAAGTCTTCAATAATGAAATGAAACTATCAAATATTTTAAAAGATGTGTATTTTAAAGGGCAGTAAACAGCAACAATAACTAAAATAATAATTCGATCGATATTTGTGTGACAGACTTTCTGCCCTTTCAAACTACATTCATTTCCACAAGTTCACTATGGTGCAGATTTATAAAGAACTCAGCTGCTTGATTATTTCTGCATCTTGGTGAACTTCTACAGCTCTTGTGCACATATGCTTCTGTATGTGCAGGTAAAAATCCCAGAACAGCCTCCACAATGTTGAGATCAGGGCTCTGTGGGGGCCAAAACCATCTGCTGCAGAGCGCCGTGTTCTTCTGTTTCGATAAAGCACTTGTATAATAATGGAATGAATTTGAAAATCTGCTCCTTTCTTTTCTATGCACTAATGCAGATGGCATAACATAAGAAAAACAGAAGATAAAAACTATATTTAAACATTTGGTAGATGCTCTTATCCAGAGCAACTTACTGTATGTGTGTTTTTTTATACAACTGAGAAATTGAGGGTTAAGGACCTTGTTCAAGAGCACAGCCTTGGACACTTGTGGTTGACCTGGGAATTGAACTCATGACCTTAGGAGCAATGGGCCAACACTATGCTACCACACCCCACTTATAAAGCTTATTGAATAATACAGAACAGTGTGTTCAGTATACTATATTCTTATATATTCTAGGTGACTGCATCATGAAAAGAAAACTTTTCTTTAACAAATCTCCTTTTACAGCAAGTCAGAATGATTGACCCGTTTCTATAAGCGCTCAAAACCAAGCCATTGGATTTGAACAAGCAGCGGTGATTGCACCAAATCACACTGAATGGCATCTTAAACTGCCTATTTGTTTGGGACCGTAGTCAAAATCTCCATCATTTTTCATTTCCAGAGTTAGACAGAGTTAAGATTTTCATGATGACTAATAAGCTGTATACCCTTGTACGCCCTAATATTGCTGATTGGTTATACTCAATACAATATATCTACCAATACTCAGTGTTTATGTATTAGAATGTAAATTGTGGCCCGATCATCTTAAATATCCACTAATCTTTCTCATTGTTTAAAAGAACGTGTTCTCAAAATTGTCAGATAAGCTGCGAGAGAATGTTCAGAGACGGGTTATGCTGTAGATGTTACGATAAATGGAATAGTGTGAAGGTGAATCAAAACGATTTCCAAACCAAATACTCTTCTGTAGCAGAAACTATATATTTTGTTTTGAATGCTTTCTATGCAGCACGCTATAACGACTGAATTTGCATGTAAAATTAAAGCACACTTTATTTTACAGTATAGATAACACTCAAATAGGAAAATACAGTGCATAAGCCCCCCCCCCATCAAAATATAGGTTTGTTTCTAGAGCGTTCCTACAAATATTATCATTTCATTAACAGTGCCTCCTTGTTCGACAGAAGTGTAAATGTGTTAGCATTGATTTGGTAAAGCTAAAGCCAGCTCTGCTTTCTGTAAAGAGATGTTTGGATGGAGTCTTTCTCATTTCTGTTTTTTCCTCTCCTGAAATTAAGACAAAAAGAGAGAAGCTGCTAAAGAAAAAAAATGTTTTATAGCAGTTCTAACAAGCTACTAGAGAATTATACAAGTATTATAAAGTGTTAATTGATAACCGGAAGATGAAATGCAACTCGAAATGGATCAAAAATATGGTATGTTGTTTCGGGGGGGTGGGGGGTGGTGTTTGGGGGGGGGGGTTACAGCATGTCCCAGTGTGTACTAATAAGCGGACTTAGCTAGATGTCTCGAGTTGAATTTACTTTCAAATTCAATATTCATAGAATGTACTTGAAAATATTTGTAATTACATCATAATTAGATATTAATTACTATAGAAACCGCAATGCTTCTTTACTGTAAAATAAAGTGCGCCTGTTTCATCTGGGTATAAGTTCTGTAGATTTGGACATTTCTAGAAAAAAAAAGGTCACTGACTATTAACATACGGGTTATCTAATAACCCGTCTCTGAATTTTAAAGAGAGCAGGATGCTGTGTTTTATTGTCATATGTGTCTTGTACCATGCTACTGCTGTTACACTGTAAAGAGTATAAAGTAATATGTGTAACATTATGATAACATGGAGTTAAAAATGTTTGTCCTGAGTCTTGAACACCATGTATACCAGTAGATATCCAACTACTATGTAGTTACATTAAAATGTGAACAAAACACATTGTTGGGCTATTATTATTTTTCCCTGTAAGAGATGACATTTCATCGGTTTTACTTAATCATTAATACTCTGAGGTGTAGGAAAGATTTAAGGATTGAGTCATTCGGTATCGAGGTAAAAAAAAGAAATCATTTTATAAAGTCATCATCTTTAATTTGAAAATTCTAACAAGCACTTTTAAGGATCTAAATTGAACTATAAGGAGTTTTATAATAGAAATATATTAGAAGTAGTGAAAGGTAATGTGTAAGCAAATACATTTGCTCAAATAAAAAGGTTAAAAATATACTTTTTATAAAATGCACGAACATAGATTCATTTGGTATCCAGGTGAAAAAACAAAGAAATTATTTAATTGAGTCATAAAATCAGATAAAAATATTATATAAAATGAAATGACAAAATACCAAGTAAGCTCACTTTGTGAAATTAAGCAGGTTGATCATTCTAACAATTATTCGATAAAACATCTAGATTTTCTCTTATTAGTTAACGGAAAATAGACCGTTTAAAGAAACTTTTAGATGTCACCTGGAATTTCCCCCCCCAATATAAAAGCCATTAAAAAACTAAGAGCTGTTAAATTCTCTGATTTTAATTGGTCAGAATATGTCGATCTCATTTTCTCAGCTGTCAGAAGTAAAGCTGTAACTGAAACGTTTCTGCAATGTTCTTCCACACGAAGCAACGTTATAAATTAATAAACCGTATGATGTGTCATTTTTAAATAATCGATTCATCTGGAGTATAAAGAAAAAACCTTCGGTCATCAATAATCCCCGCTGTCCTGTCATTGGTTATTTTCCTATTATAACACCACCATGTGTTGAATTCCTGATGATACAAAAAACATTGAAAGACTGATAAACTGCCAGGGTTTTTGCCTCAGTAGACTGACAAAATGTATGAAAGTGTATAAAATTATAATGTTTTCCAACCTTAAATGTGAGACTCATTAGGTTATTACAGCTTGGTGTAACATTAAATAACACACATCGTTTCGAGTGGAGGTGGAAGCTCAACCTCTGGACACGACTGTGCTGATCAATCAACTCTCAAAGCAAAATAACTAGTGCTAATACTCCTGTGCACTCACTTACTGTTATAAACAAGGCAACGGGAGCGCTTCAAGGCATAGGAAAAGCAGAAAACGAGGATCCTCCTGCATCCATTTACCTCATTAGGTTGCCATGGGAACAAGCCTGGAGGCTGGCACTGTTAGATGTTAAAGCGTGAGCGTAGAGAGAGAGAGAGAGAGAGAGAGAGAGAGAGAGAGAGAGAGAGAGAGAGAGAGAGAGAGAGAGAGAGAGAGAGAGAGAGAGAGAGGAGGAGGAGGAGGAGGAAGAAGAGAGAGAGAGAGAGAGAGAGAGAGAGAGAGAGAGAGAGAGAGAGAGAGAGAGAGAGAGAGAGAGAGAGAGGAGGGGGAAGAGAGATTGGGAATGACCTGTAGCACTGCTGCCCTGCTTGGCCCACCTACACTAAACAAATGTGGCATCTAATCTTGCCTGGTGAGGAGGAGTCAGAGCGAGGGAAAAGATGCGAGGGAAGAGCACATCCAGTGCACAGTTCCACTCTAGGTCTATTTTAGTCTATGTCCAAGTTAAGTCCATGTTAATAAAGCAGTCATGTTGTATTTTCAATCGCTGAATACTCTGAATACAGAATAAACTAGAACGAAGCAGAGCGTAATCTTTATATTCTTTCTCAGTGTCTCGGCTCGTCTCGTCTCGTCTCTCAGTGCAGGAAGCTAGTGAATTGTAAGTAAGCCGTGACCCAGAAAGCCCACAGAGGAACAGGGAAGGAGTAAGCCGACACCTCTGGAGAGATTTATGAGTCCTATCTCTTCATCCCAGGGTGGATTTGAGGTGATATAGGACACTCGGGTTACAGTAGTAAGTCCTCTGGGGCTTAAACAGAAACACAGGTTAGTTAAATGATTCCTAATCAGTTCCCTATAAAAGCTCACACTTCATGAACAGAGGGACAGTCTATGTATCTATTTTCTAAGCACAATACCATAATAAAGTGAATGTGACGGTTCCATTACAGACAGTAAGCTTAAGACGACTGTGGGTCCGATCGCCTAGAAAACCTTTGCTGGATTATATCTTATAAACAATCCTAAACAATCCTAGACTTGATAACTATGCCGGTTACTAAGCAACCAACCACATGTGCCACTGTTAGACCAATTTAAGTTATATATTATATCAGAGACATCTTTCCATGGTTGACCTACTCGTGATTACTTACATCTGAGCTGAAAAGAAGCGCAAAAAGAAAACTTCTAGAAAACTAGAAAGTTGGTCAACATTGTTGACTTGAATTGAGGTCAAAGCATATAAATTTATAATAAAAGCTTTAATATAATCTGCAAATTTTGAACAGTGAGCTTCAGTTCTATGGGGATGGTGATGCTTTTAAACAAGCTCATACCCTGAATTAATAAACTAATCTTTATTACTCTTTAACTTAGAAAGCAAAGACACACACAAGACAGGATGGACAGCAAGCTGGGAAAAAGAGTTGGAGTGTTGGAACGATGTGTCAGTGACTGGGTGAATGTGACAGAGAGAGAGAGAGAGAGAGAGAGAGAGAGAGAGAGAGAGAGAGAGAGAGAGAGAGAGAGAGAGGTGTGTGTGTGTGTGTATATGTGTGTGTGGTGGTGGGGGGCAGGATTAAAGGTGATAGACAGGCAAGGCTCACATTAGGCCACGTGTGTGTCCTGAGCTGCAGGATACGCGGACTGTCGTCTCCTCCTCAATCTGTTTGGACGTGTCCTCCAGAGCAACATGACCTCATGATTGCGTATTTGTAAAAATATGCATGAAGGTTTAAAGGGATATTCCATCATTATTTCCTAATCTCTATCCAGTGCATCTGTCATATTTGTGATGAACTTCAAATGAACTTTCAGTTTACGTCAAACAAACGCTTAGGAACTGCGGACTTTAAATGTGTTTCAATCAAATGTGTTTGTAAATCAGTAAAATATTTGATGTGAAGAACTGATGCTCAGTAATGGAATTACTTTGTCAGAGAGGGAAATATCGATTCTTAATCAAATAAAGGTCAATATGTCAATATTTGCCTCGATTTCTCTTTCTCCCAAGTTACTTGAAATTTCCCTCTGAACTCTCTTATAATGAAAACCCAGTAGGTAGTTATTACTCTGTAAATAAACATTTCAATGAAACTCTAAATCTATAGAATTGGAAATCTTTCCGAATTTAAATCAAACATTTTCAGAGGATTTTTAAAAAAAATTCTGTTTCTTATATCTGTGATTTATTTGTAAATCTCATTTGTACTATAGTCACATTGCTCTTAATTGGTTTCTGTAAATGAATTTAAAAATCTAAATTCTCATCCTTGTTAATTAGACATACAGTACATTTTCTGAATAACTGGCAACCTTAAAAGTATCAGCAAAAAAAAAAAAATTGTGTTGTACAATAATTCAAAGAATTTCGGTAACACACTGTTTATAAATAATAAGATTTTATATCAGATACATTAGTGGAGAAACTATTCACACCCAATATTTTTTGAGGAACTCAAGTATTTGGTTACACACATGACTTTTTAACTCAAAAGAAGTGGACAGTTGTTGTCTTCACCAATTGGTGCATACAGAAAAATACACAAGATATTAAGATTAGCATTAAGCAGAATCAGGACAATAAAAGCCCTGGATTAGATGAGAATTAGCCAATAATTGGGCCAGTGTTCATAGTGCATAGTAAGAAGAATAGTGAAGATTGCAATGACCCCAATTTCAGAAATGCATAATTTAAATCTTGTCAAATTTCCATATAAACTATTAGATGACCCAAATATAATAAGCAGTATGGATGGACTGAACAAAAGAAACCTTTCTTTTGAGAAACCCACAAAAATGGTGCTTCCAATCTCCATCAAATAGGAGTCACTGTTGTGGTCAGATTAAACCTAAATTACAGTTTTTGGGGGCTGGTGCCCCATTAGATGTTGTGGAAGGTTGATAGTTTCATGAAGTGCCTGGATAATTTATCCAGGATAGCAGTGCTAGCTCAAGCGGTTAAGGCTCTTGGTTGTTGAGAAGAGGATTGGGGCTCATGCCCTAGTGCTGCCACTGTTGGGCCCTTGAGCAAGACCCTTAACCTTCTCTGCTCCAGGGGGGCTATATCATGGCTGACCCTGCGCTTCAACCCCAACCTCCAAAATTGGGATATGTGAAGAAAGAATTTCACTGTAATGTATATGAGACAAAACAAAAAGCCTTATTCTATTCTAGTTGGTCTTTGATGGAACGTAAACATGGTCATGACCTTCAAGTACCTAATTCAACACATAAAAGGTCTTTGACACACCAAAGTCATGTGATATCCATTTCAGTCAAAGGAGCTCTTTTGGGCATCCATAAGTGGGACCCTATGAGTAGACAATCTTGTATAAGGAAAAAATGAATTGGTCTAAGAGTCTATACTTGTGTCTGTAACCTGTTAGATATTACAGGAACACTATGTGCTGTTACTCTCAGCAGACAGACAGATAGATAAACAGCCAGGTAGACAGACAGATAGACAAAGAGCTAGACAAACAGATGAACAAAAAGAGAGATAGACAGACAGACAGACAGATAAATAGATAAAGAGGGGGATAGATAGATAGATAGATAGATAGATAGATAGATAGATAGATAGATAGATAGATAGATAGATAGATAGATAGATAGATAGATAGACAGATAGACAGATAGACAAACAGCCAGGCAGACAGATAGACAGACAAATTGCTAGACAAACAGATGGACAGACAGACAAACAGAAAGACAGACAGACAGACAGACAGACAGACAGACAGACAGATAGATAGATAGATAGATAGATAGATAGATAGATAGATAGATAGATAGATAGATAGATAGATAGATAGATAGATAGATAGATAGATAGATAGATAGATAGATAGATAGAATCTGACCATATAAGAGATGTCTTATTATCGAATTATCGAATTTAATAGCACTTGTTTTTTCCCCCTCAGTAATCAGTCATCGATTACAGCATGTAAAATCCGACACGGCCTTGTAAAGAGCCAATAAGATTTATTGTGACGTTCCACACTAGATAAAACTCTAATGCGATTGATGTCTGCTTCTTTCATTAAGAGAGATGAGTCCAATCTAACACGACAAAACTGAACGGAGAGAGGGAAGAAAGAACGAGTGAGAGAAAGGATGATATTTGCTCTCTGGATTAAATTGAAATTGAAACTATTAGCAACTCATCAGTGTTGTGTTACGTTATGGCATTTGGATGCTGTGAAGTTGTTAACATTTGTACTTTTTTTTTTTCAGAAATCCAACAGTGCTTCATAAAGTCCTATAATGCTTTATAAAGCTCTAATAAGGTCCCAGAAATAAAGAAATAGCTTATAATGTGATGTAAGTTTTGTAGGACATTTGTAACTAATATGCTGTGAATGTTTATAAATCTTATATCCCATTTGCTTTATAATCAGCTATAATGTCAGCATATAATATGCTAACTTTAATATAAGGCCAAAATTATTGGCACCCTGTATAACACTGAACATGAATCAAAGATATTAGTTAATTCGCTTTTCAAAAAATTATATGCACCCCTATTATAATTGTATACATAAAAGCTTAAAGGTATTTCAGCTGTCTAGGGTCAACAGGCAGCAACCCCAAAATACAGTATGCGACTGATGCTAGAAAAGACTGATGCGAATCTGAAGGAAGGATAAAAAAGTTTTTGGAGGGTAGTCAGGAACGGATCATGCATGAGCAAATTTGCAGCACACCGAGAATGCGGCGTAAGCAGAGTGAAGACGCAGGTGATAGATAAGCTCAAATTTTAATTAGTGTTTCAAAATGTAAGAGCTGCTCAGAAACTTGGGGAAATATGGGGTGGATTTTAACACACACACACACACACACACACACACACACACACACACACACACACACACACACACACACACACACACACACACACACACACACACACACACACAGATACATACAGATTTCTTGTTTTTGGTGCAATATTGACTCATGGAATTGACTAAATCATCAATTCAAAGGAACATAATATTAAATGTAGAAGCATGACATGAAACCAATGACTGTCTGTATGCAAGAAATCAATCATGAAAAGACAAAATAATCAAAAAGCAGATATTGTTTAAAAATATGCATGTGCATGCATGTGAAGAGACTGTACTAGTTGTCATTATAGAAACGATAATGCATTAACATTTACACTGAAAATACTAAGATGACAAATTTCTGTTCTACTTCTTCCTCTTCTTCTTCTCCTTATTATTATTATTATTATTATTATTATTATTATTATTATTATTATTATTAGTAGTAGTAGTAGTAGTAGTAGTAGTAGTAGTAGTAGTATTATATTGAGAACATTAACATAAAGCTCTTTGCCTTATATTCCCAAGCTCTTTGTAAAATTGGATATCCTTGCATACCCTCCTCTGCTAAATAAAGCTGATGGGAGTTTAATCCTCTGGTTTCTGGTTTCCTAATTAAAGCCACCAAATATATATGTTTTTATACAAGCTGCAAGTCTTAACACTCCACACCTAATGGTTTTGAGACTTAAATTACAAGTATTTATACGTGACATTAACAAGGTCTTAAAATATCTTGCCAAACTCTTTGAACGCACTCAGCGTGTGTGTCAGCCTAAGTATCATATCCATCCTATCGTAAATGTCAAGGTCTCATAGATTGTTTTCTTTAACGATGATGATAAGTCTGGGAGGACAGACAAACAGAGAGAGAGAGAGAGAGAGAGAGAGAGAGAGAGAGAGAGAGAAAGAGGGAGAGAGAGAGAGAGAAAGAGGGAGAGAGAGACAGAGAGAGACAGAGAGAGAAAGAGGGAGAGAGAGAGACAGACAGAGAGAGAGACAGAGAAAGAGACAGCGAGAGAGAGAGAGAGAGAGAGAAAGAGAAAGAAAGAAAGAAAGAAAGAAAGAAAGAAAGAAAGAAAGAAAGAGAAAGAAAGAAAGAAAGAAAATATCTGCTTTCATGGTCAGAGCTGGAGTTTTGTATCCTGCCTTTGGAAGACAAGCAACCTATATGTTTTAGTACAAATGTATTTAAAGTCATTTAAGTGCATCATCCGGTTACGTAAAGTGCACTTCTGTTTATATTACTCAATGGCGTAGAATGGAAGAAAGAATGCAAGTACACAAAATAATAAAGAGGACACAAGGAAAAGGAACACAATTTGAGAAAGAATGCACAGATAAAGGGAAGAGAGACGGCATGAAATGAAAATAAAGCACATGGGCACGAGTCACACAATGTTATTTTCATGTCTACAAAAATAACATCAATAAATGACAATTTTTTCACAATTGCTGGCAGTTTTTTGGGAAACCTGTGTACCCTGATGCATATTGCGCATTTCTGCGTATATAAATGAAATGCCCTCTAGTATCGTGGTATGATGTTGTTGTCATATTTCCACACCCTTAACCAACAGTTTACACCACATCTTTAATGGAACACAAGACTTAATGGAACAAGTAAAGGTATTAAATAAACAAACTTCATTCATTTTCTACCGCTTTATCCGAACTTCTCGGGTCACGGGGAGCCTGTGCCTATCTCAGGCGTCATCGGGCATCGAGGCAGGATACACCCTGGACGGAGTGCCAACCCATCACAGGGCACACACACACTCTCATTCACACACACACACACTCACACACTATGGACAATTTTCCAGAGATGCCAATCAACCTACCATGCCTGTCTTTGGACCGGGGGAGGAAACCGGAGTACCCGGAGGAAACCCCCGAGGCACGGGGAGAACATGCAAACTCCGCACACACAAGGCGGAGGCGGGAATCGAACCCCAACCCTGGCGGTGTGAGGCGAATGTGCTAACCACTAAGCCACCGTGCCCCTTAAATAAACAAACTAATCAAGTGAAAACAAGGAACAGGTGAACACAATCAGAGAAATGAAATGAAGAGTGTAGATGATGCAGCATGAAAACAGAAACCAAAAATAAAGACATGTGCTCCCATGATGCTTGTCGCCGTGGTAACTGACGCAAAGGGTTATCATGGCGGTTCATACCTAATGTGTTTACCACAGTGGAAACAACACGATGCTAGTAACAAGGGACACAGGACAACAAGGTTTAATCACTTGATTACAAATACCTCATCTGGTTTTTATTGGAGTTGTGCTGATTTCCTGTACAACATCTTTGTTGCGACTCCGAGGATACATAGTAAAATGCTGGGTGAAGTAAATTGGAGTGTCAATATTAAAGTGAGTCTCAGGAGTGAGCTGTGAACACAAACACACTAAATCTGCTGAAGTGACAGTCGACCTGAATCACGCCGTCTGTGATGGATTTATTCTCCCACACCGTCTGGAAAAGCAAAGACGAGAAACAGACACACACACACACACACACACACACACACACACACACACACACACACACACACACACACACACACACATACACACACACACACCACACACACACACACACACACACACACATCTTAATAACTGAGTTGTGTGTTAACTAATGATATGAATGCACTTCATTTAGTTTTTGACTCTCTAAAGAGAATCACTTTTGAGGTTTCTTTTGACCTTGTCAGTCTGACTAGACAAGAAAAATGTGTTGTTTAAGAAAAGTAATAAAATAATGATGTGGTAGCCAAGTGGTTAAGGCGTTCAACTACTGATCAGAAGGACATGAGTTCAACTCCCAGGGACTGCCACTGCTGGACCCCTAAGCAAGGCCTTTGACCCTTAATTGCTCAATTGTATAAATTGAAATAAAATGTAAGTCACTCTGGATAAGGGTGTCTGCTAAATGCTAGAAATGTAATGAGGCATAAATCCAGATCATACAGAAAAGTTTCCCAGTGTAGAATATAGTGCGGTGCTGCCCTCATGTGGTCAATCTGGGTATGAAAAGCAAGAATGAAAGGATAAATTTTTTGTAACTTATGAATAAATTATGAATTAATTTATACAACATATTACACGTGACTCCGACCTTAAAACGCCCTGGATTTGTTAACAAACAAAAATGCAAACTAAAAAGTAAATGAGTGAATACATACATGAATGAATTCTGCAATATTTCAATTAATTCACTATTAGTTTATTTACCAAATATTCATTTATTTATTTTAAACTATACTAATCACTTATGCAGATATCAGTGTAACTATTTTTTATGCTTCAGTATTATAATGTTTGTTTGTACTGTATGGATGTATGCTTTTCAGCTGTGGGTTTAAATAAGCAACTCATCTCAGCCCAGGTCAGGGATAAGAGGCTACAAGAGTGCACAGGATTAGTGAAAAAAATTCAGCTATGCAATTTGGATGAACCTGTGCACAACAAAGCCAATGTAGGTGATCTGATTTCTGTTTATTATTTTTGTTGGCAGGGTTTTTAATCAAAAACCCATCTCACATCGTCTCTGCTATACTTACACTTACAGCATTTGGCAGACACCCTTAACAGAGTGTCTTACATTTTATACAAATGAGCAAATGAGGGTTGGGGCCTTGCTTAGGGGCCCAGTTGCAGCTTGGCAGATCAGAGCTCACAACCTTCAAAGACGTAGTGCAGAACCTTAACCACTATGCTACCACATATTATATACAATGGGTTCTATGGCTTCCAAGTTTTAACTGACATACTGACATAACTGACAACAGAGATTTACAAACACTGATTAGGAAAAGTGCTGCACAACCAGTTTGTCACAAAATTATTCAGTCTTTCATTCTTCATGGCTGTAGTAGAAACCCTTAACTCCGAGTCCGATAGTTGCCATTGACCCAGACAGTTTGATCAAATTTTCTAAAGTTTGTATATACCCAAATTTCAGTCTTAATTCAGTGTTTAATCTCACCAGGATACTGTAGATTTGTAATTATAAAGACTATGCTGTTCTCATCCAAAGACCACACAATCTGGATATGATGAATACACTCATAAGATTGAAGAGAAAAACAATTACCAATAACAATTTGAGTATTCGTCTCTGTTTTTGGAGAAACTTGTAATAAAACCCCAAGATCGTTAAGAACAGAAGAAAATCACCCTCACGTGAGATTTTTAATGTGTAACTTTAAAGAATAGCTTGCAGAAGCTCAGGAGTACGGCTGCCAGCTTTCAGCAACATTTACAACTGAACCCATGCAAATTATGGCAAAATGTTCAGGCACAAGAAAAAAAAAATAAAAAAAAAGTATTCTTCTATAACAAGTGGTGATTAAATAATAGTAGATGCCCATTTTCGACTTTAGCCTTAATGAATATTTCTTGGTTTGGGAAGGATATGGCTGCTTTGTGATGTAGTAAGATTGCTTACTTATTTGCAGGAAAGTTCCACAGAGCATCAGGTTCAAGATACAGACAGACAATATCATATCATAATAGTTTAGTACCTTTTCACACTGTCTGAGTTCAATTTAATTTAATTTTATTTGTATAGAGCTTTTAAAAACGGATATTGTCTCAAAGCAGCTTTACGGACCATATACGACAAATAGTACAAAAAGTTAATTATACAGCGATTAATATTAGATTTATATTTAAACATGTTTGTATTTATCCCTAAACAAGTCTGAGGTGACTGTGGTGAGGAAAAACTACCTTAGACTGAAGAGAAAGAAACCATGAGAGGAACCAGACTCAAAAGTGATCCTCATCCTCATCTGGGTGACACTGAAGGGTGTGAGTTTACAATATCCGCTGAATCCTCTGGCTTGCTCAATAATAATCTCATGCAGTCATTGTCAACATACAAATAAATTCCTGAATTATCATTCAGATTTTATGTATTAAGAAGAAAAAACATCCAGAGTGATTTACACTTATCAAAAAACATTGCTCTAGGATTTGATCTCACAACCTTCTGGTGAGCAGTTTAAAACCATTGAGCTACTACAGCCTGCATAAACCTACAATACCCATAAACATGAACCTACAGCCTACATAATTCAATAGCTTTTATCAATGGACAACAAGTCTGTTAACAGAAATTCACAATATTTTTTCACAGATTAAACTTTATGACAAATGTTTATAGAACTACTTTATGATTTAATTTCAAGTATATGAATTGTTTTCCTATCAAAGATCAATATTGTTCCTGAGTTTATCACTTCATAAGAATGTACAACTCAGACACTAGTTTATTCAAAATGGTCCACTATTGAATTACGTTAACTGGCTTAGATGGATTGCATCTATCAAGATATACAGAAACAGAAGATTAACATTAGCCAGATTTGGTCTTTAAACACTGTAATTCAATAACAGATTTGTTTTCCTAATACCAGCTGCCTTGTTAAGTGCCAAGAAGGAAGACTGTGATTCACTAAGAAAACAGAAGAGGGCAGAAAAGAAATAGAAATGATTTCAGCCAGCTCGTTATTGAGTTGAAACTTAAGAATAAAATAATTTCTATCATATTGATTATATATAGTGATTGAAAAAAAATATATAATAGATATAGGTAGATAATTGATAGAATGATATCATATATATATATAGTAATTTTCTGTTGCTTTAAATTTTCATTAATTTAGAGATCTCCATGCATGTGGAAATATCTGGGGATTTAACTTAAAAAAAAAAACTTAACTTATGTGGAAATATCTGGGGAATTTAACTTAAAAAAAAAAATGAAACAAATACATCATCTTGATTATAATAAGCTGAAATTCTGTACTTTCCCTTGTCCTGTGCATATTCATGGACTCTAAATGTTTCCAACCTTCCTGAGTTAATCTGTGCCATGCTGATCTGAATTCAATCTGGTTTAAGACATTTCTACCTTTCACAGTAAATAAATGCCGATTTGTCTCGAATATGACAAACTCTGAAAGATTAAATCTAGCAGTGCACCCCCAAGACAGCACTTAAAATGACTTATCTTATTATAAAGAACACTTCTTCTAAATCTGTTGTATGTGCAGAAACTTACACATGGCTTGAATTAACCACAGCCACAAGTTTAATTTTGTGAAAATGAACTAATTTGCAAACATTACAAGAGCCAAGCTTCTAAAGGCTGAAGGGGGGATCGTCTGCCAAGACGTTGGTCCTTCTTGTAAAAATTCCTCATCGTGGTACTTAATGGAAATCCAATTTTAACAGAAAGTGCACTTGATGAATTAACACGCTTCATTCCTCAGGAGTGTTATTCAGAGAGCTTGTAGTGCTGTTATTTAGCACCTTTGCCACTCTTTTTCTCATTCTTTTTCTCATTCTCTTTCTCTTAGATCTTAGCATGGACTGTGGCTCTGTTCTTGCTTTGAGCTTTATTTATTACTTTCTGGACTGAAAACTTTGCTTCTTTATGTGGGGTTTGACATATTCTGCTCCAACACTCTGCCTTAATGTTTTGCTCCAGGCTTTAAAATCCTTGCTGGCCAAGAGAGAGAAAAAATAGAAGAAAGTAAGAACAAAAACCTCGTCCTTTTCTCTGAAGTGGAGTCACATTTTGGCATTTGGCAGCACAGTGAACACGCTAGCAATAGAATTGAATTAAAAACCCATGTTCTGGCATTAAACAGACTGAGCACCTGATAATAAATGCTGTACTCCATTACATTTACATTTACAACATTTAGCTGACACCTTTATCCAGAGTGACTTACATTTTTATCTCATTTTATACAACTGAGCAATTGAGGGTTAAGGGCCTTCCTCAGGGGCCCAGCAGTGGCAGCTTGGTGGACATAGGAATCGAACTCACAACCTTCTGACTGGTAGCACAACACCTTAAACACTAGGTTACCACATTAAACCTTTAAATTCCTTAGGTCTTTAACAAAAGGTAAGTAACAAATAATACATGAATAATTAATAAAGTGATGTGTATCATTAATTACTAGCTACTGTATAAGTAAGAACATGTCTGATGCAACGCTAACTTTTCTTAAAGTAAGAGGTAAACATTATTTAATGAATTTAATTTGTATAGCACTTTTAACAATACACAGAACTATGTAAATTCATGATATAAATTTCTTTTATTTATCCCCAATGAAAAAGCCAGAGGTGACGATGGCAAGAAAAAACACTCCCTGAGATGATATTAAGATGAAACGTTAAGAGGAACCAGACTCAAAAGGGAACTTCATCTGTGACAAAAGTGTGATTATAAATTATTTCCCTTCTCTAACTTCTCTAACTCGACCGATTGCTGTGGTTCAATCCGGTCTAGCCATTTTCTGACTTCTGAACAAAAAATGCTTCTGACTGCTTTCTGACTCCCAAACTGGATGGTCTTTTGTTGTTCTTACTGTCACCATTTTGTGTGATCTGTTATACAGGAAATTCCCAAGTGATAGTTGACAGTTTCTCAAAATCTTTTAGCCTGCCTAACACCAACAGCCTCACAGTTTACCCCATTCTCATGTTTGATGTACATTTACGATATATGGCAGACACTGTTATCCAAAGCGACTTCCATTTCATATCATTTTTATAATTTTTAACTGAGCAATTAAGGGTTAAGTGCCTTGCTTCAGCCCAGTGGACCTGGGATTTGAACTCACAACCTTCTGATCAGGAATCGTCCACCTTATGCACTAAACTACCACATCCCCTGAACCATCTTGACCATCACATGATGATAGAATAATTGTATCATCATAAGGTGTCCTCTTTAAGGTGCTCCTATTAAAGTGGACAGTGTTTGTGATCTCACCACAACAGGGCAAACTTTTGACACTGGTCAAATCATGGGACAGTAAAACAGATATAAACCTAATGAACTCATATAATACGGCTAGATGATATAATGTCATGTAATATGTGATGTATGTCATATGTGTATGTTTTAAGACAGTTTGATATGAAATTAAATGACAGTTATTTATAAAATCACTGACTCAACATCTTAGTTGGTTTATCCGCATTGTGTTTTAGCTAAATAGATAACATTAGCATTAGCCAGCTAGCTTGCTATTATTGGCAGTGTTGTTTTACCAAGCCACACGAAGCATCATGCTAAGAGTAACAAGCAAGCAGGCTAATGTTGGCATTCTACCTAGAACACCTAATAAGTCTGGTCATATTTTACAGTAATGTTCTTACTGTTATAAACCATTTAACATCATATAAAACTGTCATGAAATGTTTCTACAAATGTTAAACATTATACGACAGTTAGAAAATCACTATAAAATATGACTAGACTGGTTCCTCACTTTGCATTTTTGTGGTAGCTATCTGATAGCCTGCTTGCGTGCTAGTCTAGGATATGTGTATTGCTTAGCCACATGAAGCTAAGCAGCAGGTCAACTTTTGAGAACAATGACTTGGCATTTCACACTTTTTTATGATTATTATTTCACTAATCCTCATGAGGCTTAGCTTCAGCTCAGCTCAGGAACCCAGTAATTCAGACCTTATGTCGAGTTAAAAGTGGAATAATTTCCTTTCACCACTTCTCAGCTTCAGCATTTCGCACTCTCTTTAATGAGTCTTAAGCCTCTTATCCTCAAACAGTCTCTCTCTCTCTCTCTCTCTCTCTCTCTCTCTCTCTCTCTCTCTCTCTCTCTCTCTCACTCTTTCTCTCTCCTTCTTTTTAATACATTCACCACAACTCTTTTCCTCCCCTCCCCTCTATCTTCCTGCAGAGAAGGAAACACAGGCTGAGGCTATATGTTCTTCATAGTCAGGAATCCTGGGAGCTCGAAGGTGTGTGTTTGTGAGCCATAAACTTAAAAGAACTCTCATCTTCCTGTCAGACGTCGAAAGTGCTAATAGGACGATGAAGCTCAGATGAGAGGAAAGTCGACTTTTCAAGTGACATGGACCTGTTAAGGAAATTGGTAACAGTATGTTCCAGGTGTTACTTGTGGCAAAAAGTGCATAATTTATGAATTTTCAGAGGAGGAAATGATCTGTATTCCTGAGATAAAAACTTTAATGCAAAAGAAAATGGTTAATGTACATTCAGCAAGAATAAAGTAAATAATTTTACCTTTTCGCAAATGAAGTTGAGTTCACTGTAATTTTAATTTATTCGTTTATTTGTTTTGCTTTACCTTTGTTTGTTAGTTTATTTGTAAACTTAACATACCTAAAACTGACATTTTATTATTTTATTTATTTATTTTATTATATTATTTTTTTTATTTTGATATTCTTCCAAACCCATGTTATCTACTCAAACAAATCGACAGAAGTAAAAGCACAGGCAATAAGAGGACATTTTTAAGTCCTTTCAGAGAGTTTTGGTGGATTAGAATGGCGATTGTGGGGGTGTAATGACCTCTGCGTGAACCCAGCAGGCACTTGGCTCATCGGGGTCATACCAAGTTCAGGTCTTTCCCTTGCTGAGTGGCTGAGTGTGGTGGAGTGGAGCGTGGCAAAGGGGGCCTTTACTTTTCAGAGGCCTTTGGCCCCAAAACGAAGCCCTTGGAGCCCTGTAACACAAACCTATTGGGGTTTAGGGGATTCAGTGGTCTAGGTCATGGTGAAAAGATCTTTCCAACCTTTGTGCTGATTTAGGCTATTGGTGCATGAATAAAGTTTTCGTGTCACCTTCAGCATATCTAGTTTGAACCCTCTTCAATTACTGTGTTGTTGACACTTTGTATTTTCACATAGCACTTTTTTGAGGAAAAACCTAAATGACTTTTTTTTGTCCCTTCTTTAATTAATGAATTTATCTATAAGTAACCTGCTTGTAATCAATCATGCCATTTCATACCTCATTATAATAATAAATAATGATCATCATTATCAAGATTTATAATATCAGTGTATAATGTCCTATGAGTGCATCATTACATTACATCTCTATTTATATAATAATTATAGAAGAAATATTTTAAGAATGTTAGCAAGATGATGTTTAAGGTCATTTTGATCTGAGGGTAACAAGATAAAATGTTTTTTTTATATTTGCATATTATGTCATTATTTAAACTTTTTTAAAGCTCTATGTAATGTCTATTATATCCGCCATTGGGAAGTTTGTATGTTGCTAGGCTTTGTCTATTTGTGATAAATGAATTCATGATGATGAATTGAGAAAGGTACAAATGTCCAACCTCTAACTCTAACCGTGACATTTAACAAGTCATATGTCCTGTAATGAATTGATTTAAGTAAAAACTAGAAGAAAAATCAATACATTTGTAACCGTATCACTGAACTAAGCTTCAGAGACGAGTCAGGAAGAGTCATCTGTTGAGGCACGAGACAACCATTGGCTCTGATTGAGACAAATGGGAGACAGACAGTCAGTGGACACACTAGCAGTCAGGAGAGGCCCACGCTAATCTGGCAATTTGCACAGACAGCCCCAGCAGGGGTCCTTTGATTGGATAAGTGGTCTCTCCCATTATGTCAGGAGCAGGACTATAATAGTGGGTGGTGGCGGCGGAGTTAATGAGACGAGACCTCGGCTAATTAGGGATGCAAGGACACTGTTATGACATGAAATGACTGAAGATATTGTTCAGAAATATAGTGACCGAAAAGAGGAAAAGCAGAGCATTGTATTATTCATACAGTATTCCTTTTGTGACATGCAAATTCCACTTTGGTGGAATTCCACATAGTTTGTTTCTATTCTTTGTAACCATTAGGATCATTTGAGCAATGTATTTAAAAATTAAAAAAAATTTCCATGTCATTATCTTATGACCTTCAGTTAAAAATGGCTGCTGATTGCATTACTAGGTTTGCTGTGCAACAACTATATTATACAGAAGTGACGATATCTCTGATAAAATTTAATGTTTCAATAATTGCTCTTGAGACCTATTAACCTATTAATGGACATGTACTAATGTCAGAATCTTTCCTAAGCTGGGATATGCAGCTTCTTCTTCTTCGTGGAGGTGTGATACAATCTGATGCAAATTGATTAAACATAACACATCCGAAAACTGTCTTCTTTAATCCTATGTCTATTAATTTATCTTCTGTACTCATACTTATCTCATACTGTCAACCGCTCATTAGCTACAATTGCTATATTACAACTTGCTATATTATCTATTTACGATGCGCTCCTTTGTAACTCGGGGATTAGCTGTATTATATATTTTTATATTTTTCCATATACACTGTAAAACATGAGAGTTTCATTAAGTCATTAAGACTGAGCTTATTTTGTTTCCTTAACTCCAATCGTCATTACCAATATTTGGATATCGAACTTGCGAGTTGTGTATGTGACAAAAAAAATAAAAAATAAATTTGAATAAGAATTTGAAAGCTTCACCCTTTAATTTCTTTGTGAAATAAAAACTCTTTTTTTTATACATATAAAAATCTATTTATTTTTCAGTTCAGTCTACAGTATTGTTGCATTTCCGTACGTGTCCCTGCATAGAAACCGTTTGCTGTGTAACAAATTATCCACAAGCATCCTTGGCATCTTATACTTTTAGGACATTTCTTTTGCCAAAACTTGCTGCAGCTTGGAAACTACTTGACATTCCTACAGCTCTCAAACTCAACTAAATCAGGACACGAATGCAAATGCTGCACTCGGGATGACATCTACTTGCTGTTGAACTTGCTGAGATGTTTCTCATCGTCTCAGCTTGAGTTTGTGTTAACTCAGTGGGACTGGTATGTGAAACGATTTGTTATGCATTTGCGCGCCTGAACTTAAACGGAATCGACAAAGACGGATTTCGACTTCGCTGACTGCAGTCCAACAGGCCGAGTAAGGCAGAAGGGGAATGTTTGAAGGAGTGAGAGGAATCAGAGAAGAAGGGAAAGGGGGTCTGGAAGAGGTGTTTGTGTGTATGTGTAGGTGTGTGATTCAACGAGGGACCTCCTGGTGAACCGCTCAGTCGCGAGCCGGGTCATCAGAAGGGAGGCTCTCAGAGCGTGCCTGAAACAGGATTCGGCGAGTTCAGCCAGAGTTCATGCGTAAAACGTATGCGATCCGGAACGTTTCTAGCTTTCGGATGGAAACGATCACATGGGACAAGAACATCCATGTTGAATAGATTTAAAAATAACCCAAACAACAAGCACATTAACATGCAATATACTGTACACTGAAAATCCTAGGGTTTTGATGCAGCCATGTTGTTTCAACTTTATTTTTGATAAAGTTGAATGTAGATGTAAAACTATTCCGTAGCATGAAATTCTCCAAGACATTGCGTCTCTGAGAAGGGGGAGGAGGAGGATGCGGGACTGGGAAGCTGTCAGTCTCAATTCTATTGAAGGCTGGTTGGCCTATTGTAAAACCAAGTGCTTGACCTGAAGTTGAACCCGATACTCAGGCTCGAAAGTACTGCTTAGGCTGAGGGAGGATTCAGGGAAGAAGAAAGTATAATCAGCTGTAGGGAATTGTGTGTGTGTGTGTGTGTGTGTGTGTGTGTGTGTGTGTGTGTGTGTGTGTGTGTGTGTGTGTGTGTGTGTGTGTGTGTGTGTGTGCGTGTGTGTGTTGGGAGGGATTTTAGTTAACTCTAAAAAGTAGCATATAATAATACATATAAAAAAAGAATACTATATGATAGAAATGTAATAAACTATAATAAACATACAGTAAAATTTAAAAAATGGAAACTTTTAATTCAAAATTTTATTTAAAAATGATTACATCTTGCTTCAGGTTTATATTTAAAGGGTTTTTTTTTTGTGTGTGTGATCAGGATTATCAGGATTATCTCCTTTAAAAATTTGTAACAATTCTTCGTCAGCTTTAAGCCATTTCAATGCATGAGCTATACTAATAAAAATAAATAAAATAAATAAATCTGGGTTGTGTTTCCCAGTTCTCTCTCTCTCTCTCTCTCTCTCTCTCTCTCTCTCTCTCTCTCTCTCTCTCTCTCTCTCTCTCTCTCATTCTTTCTCTCTCACTCTCTCTCTGTCTGTCTGTCTGTCTGTCTGTCTGTCTGTCTGTCTCTCTCTCTCTCTTTCTCTCTCTCTTTTTCTCTCTCTGTTTCTCTCTCTCTGTTTCTCTCTCTCTCTCTCTCTCTCTCTCTCTCTCTCTCTCTCTCTCTCTCTCTCTCTCTCTCTCTCTCTCTCTCTCTCTCTCTCAAAAGTGTGCATTTACTTAAACAACTGAAAAAGTAAAAGTATTCACTCCCTATGATGACACCTAGTCAAAAAGTGACCAAGTTACTGTGTACAATTGTAAGAAAGAAATTCATTAAGCTTCTCCTAGAAAAAAAAGCTGACATCACACAGACATTCAAACAATCCCAAGCTTACAAAGCATTTAATGTGCAGCGTACAGTAGGCCACTCACTGCTTGCATGTGTATATTGTGTGTACATGACCCTTTTTTCCCCAACATATCAACTAAAATTAAGTTTGTTATGACTAGTAAATTTCCAATGATTTTCTGCACACCATGAAAGATGTTCTTGTAGAGATTTGTCTGGACATGTGTGGAATTTAAACACAATCACTTCCACACCTGAAAAAGTCTGGGAAAAATGTTTAAAAAAAAGAATTGACAATAAAATGTAAAACTAGTTTTTACATGTGCCCGGTAACTATGAGGCAAACACATATATTAACAATCATAAATTTAGAGCAATTGGAACTTTCATACTTTTCTTATGAAAAGTTTTTAGTAAAAAAAAAACAAAAAAACATTTTTTTCAAGGCTTCATTTGCAGATCTGGAAAAGACTCCAAAGATCAAACCATCTCGTTTTTAAGCATTGATTTTTTTCTGCCTGAACACATCTCTTGCGATATATTTTGCATTAGATGTTATTGTCAGTTTGAAATCACAAAATAAACTCTCAGTTTTATTTGTTTGAATTTGTGGACATTTCTCATGAGACCAGATTGAGAAAACTGTACATAGAAAATCTGGAAAGTTTAAAAACTTGAATAGACTTAAAAATGTCTGGAAGAAATCTGATCCAGAAAGTTGTGATGAATACAGCACTTCCATTGCATTTCAGAATTAAATGTAAGTGGATTAAAACTTAAATCTTAAAATAAAGAGCAAGACAAGATAAAATCACATGAGTAGCTCTGCATGAAAGTTTAGAACGTCTGTCTCCTGCGGCCGAGGCTGTGAAAAGCAGCGCCAGCTGTGGCCACTGGCGCCAGTGCGGCCCGGAGACGAACAAGCCGACGACTTCTAAACAATCCAGCCTTTGTGAAACTACTGGAAGCCATCAGCCAAAAAATCGAATGACCGTAAGGCGCAGATATAAGCCAGATGTGGGGATTCCAGGGCTTCTCTCCAGAGCGGCCCAGCCCAACTAAGCTCATCTCGGTCCAGCCTCACGCTGGCCGCCAGGGCTAGGGTCATACAGCGGGTACTGAAACCTCTTGAACAAACGAGACACACTTCATGAAGTTGAACTCATATGAAATGACCTCAGAAGACAACTCGAAAAAGATGGAAAGACCAGCTGCCAAGAAAGCAAATCTCGTAAGCACAGGCACATCGCTCAACCTCAGGAGTTCAATTTCTGCTTCTCGTCTGCGCATAGACCTTGAAAAATCTCTCTGAATATGCAGCACTAGCCCTTCCTGAAGTAATTTCCTGTCATTAAAAGGTGCTGTAAATTCAGGGATATTACACCGGGCTAATACATTAGGAATTCCCTACACCACTGGTTCCCAACCCTGCTCCTGGACTACGCCTGCCTGCACATTCAACCCAAAAATCTTATTTCAAACTAAAGGAGTAGCTGTTAATAATGAAGGAAAAAAATACACAGGAAACAGTTTCACCTGCAAATCTCCAGCTTTTATTTTTACCCCTTAGAAAAGCCACAAAAATGAAAATGAAACATCAGTGGGAAAAGAGTGGTTAGGCCATCACCATAGTTGCTGTAATGTTATTGATCTATCCATCGATTTAGACATGCCAATCGAACTGGCGGAGAAAACCGGAAAACCCAGATGAAGCCCATGAAGTACATAGAGAATATGCAAACTCTACAAATACAGAGCCGAGGCAGGAATCAAGCCCCCAGCCCTGGAGGTGCGAGGCAGACATGATAAACTCTATGTAGCTGTGTATTGTATCAATGCATTAGTACAAAGCGACACATAATTTATTCCCATACTACATAATAGTCATAGTCAATAGTCAGAAGGTACCGATTAATTTTCTACAACAGCAGAACTGACACAAGCTTTTCTGCGAGCTTTATGTTAATATAGATAGAAGCCTTTATTTTGTCACATAAACATTACAGCACAGTGAAATTGTTTCTTTGCATATCCCAACTGAAAGTTAGGGTCAAAGTGCAGGGTCATCTATAATTCAGTGCCCCTGGAGGATAGAGGGTTAGGGGCCTCGCTCAGGGGCCCAGTAGTGGTAGCTTGGCAGTTCAGAGGCTTTTTAGTGCATACGTTATCTGTGATAAACTGGCATCCCATTCTGGGTGTATTCCTTCCTCACCCCCTGTGCTCCAGGGTTTGGGCCTCTGCTCCACCGTGACTCTGACCAGGATAAAATTGTTACTGAAAGTGAGCGATTCAGTTGATATGGTGAAGATTTCTGTAAGTTTTATTAAGTGTATTTCTGATGTTTTATTATTTTATTTATCATTTTGAAAGGATTCTCCATTGTCAGCACTTTGTAACAGTATGAGGTAAAGCTGGTGAAGGAATATAGATAGTAAAATGTATGCAATTTGTTTGTTTCCATAACGTTAAATATAACTACAATATGAATTAAAATATATAGTTCCATATGTCATTCTTTAATAAACCAGTAATTGCAATATTTGGCAAATTGGCACATATTGCCATATAAAGATGATAGGTACTGTATAGACCTATCTATTTATTTACTGTATGAAAACCTCTACATATGTCTATACTGCACTACTACTTTGCACTTCTGGATTGATGCTAACTGCATGTCGATGCCTTGTACGCATGTGCAATGACAATAAAGTTGATCTAATCTAATCTAATCTAATCTAATCTACATTGCTTTGGAATAAGAGTAATGGGATTTCCGTACTCTGTTACGCTTGTGAATGTGTCATGATGAAAACATATCCGCTTCAAAAACACACACAATCTATGCATATCCTTCGGAACATTCCTGAATGTTCAAGAAAGGTGATTCTAACCAAGCCTCAGTCTCAATGACAAAATGATATCATATAAGCAGCAGTGTGGCCTGGTGTTTGATGTCCTGGGTGCAGCAGTGAGACAGGATCATTCGTCACATCTCCGGCTAATTACTCCACTGAGTGTGAACTCCTGCCGTTACGCCTGACCTCTCACTCTCAGGTGTTGAACCACCAATTACACTTTTCAGCTTCTGTGCAGCTCTTCAGCACTTTAGATACAACTGTATGTGTGTGTGTGTTGAGCCAAAAAGGATTCATTCCCCATACAAACAATGCTTAGCTACTTTAGGAAACATAAATTTATTAGCACATTGACAGATTTGAACCAATCACTTAGCATATGCAATTTATTAGAACTTGATTGTGCTGAATCTTGAAATGTTATAATGTAGGGATTAAGTAGAAAGCTAGCTAGCTAATTCAGCAATTAAGCAATAAAAACAATTCTTAGGTATCAATCAAGAAAGAATATAATTTTATGGAATTTTCTGAACAGTGGGTTATTTAAGAGGCGATCCGATATAAAGAAGGTGGAGCTGTAAACAGGAAGTAGTATATGAAAATGTACAATTTTGTTGTCTCTGTGAAAAAAAAAACATATATATCCTACTTATTATAGTTTCACTGTGTAACGATTATTTGAGGGTTTAATGTATTAGACACTTTGTTTAAGCCAGAGCTTTTGTTTCAGATGCTCCAGTTTATCGTTTCAAACACTCTTCAAAATCATTTCACATAATACATTGTTTTCATTTATCATTTCTCTACATTTTCAGTTTTAGTTTATTGTTTTAGATGCTGCACTGTTTTAGTACTGGGGACATAGCATAGGGTCAGCTATGATACAACACCACTGGAACAGAGAAAGTTAAGGGCCTTCCTCAGGGGCCCAACAGAGGTAGCTTGGCAGTCTTGGGGTTTAAACTCTGATCCTCTATCAATAACCCAGAGCCTTAAAAACCTTGAGCTAGAAGTTTCAGGAACTACATTTTATTTGTTTATTGTTTCAAAAGCTATATTATATTTGTTTATTGTTTTAGAAACTATATCATATCTGTTTATTGTTTAAGAAGTTATATTGTATTTATTTATTGATTCAGAAGCTGCATTATATGGATTTGATGTTTAAAAAGCTACTTTATATTTCTTCATTGCTTCAGAAGCTACAATTTATTTGTTTATTGTTTCAAAAGTTTAATTATATTGGTTTATAGATTCAGAAGTTATGTTATATTTGTTTTTATTTTAAAAGCTACTATTTAGTTGTTTATTCCTTGAATCGCCAAATTCATTTCTCTTTAGATTTACAAAAGCTATCTGTTTTTGGTGTATTGTTTAAAATGCTAAAAAAAAAGGAACCCTGTCATCACCTCAGCATGAGAAATGCAGCTAACTAACATTTGATGAAATGAATGTGTATGAAGTCTGAGAGTTAAAGCTGACTCCAGCCTCTGCCCTCTGTACGCATTGGTACACGGTTTGGATGTTTCAGTGAGTGACTTCCTTTTCAAAGTGCCTTCCTTCTGACCTTACAAAGGAAGCCAAAACCTACTGAGACTCTGATCACATCTGAACGTGAAGTGTGAGTGAGTTTGTGAAATGTGGGCATTTCCGAATGTGCAATGTGACATTTTGGTTCTGAAACTTTGTTTATGCCCAATCACGTTTGTTAGTTTTGTTCTACACTCAATTACATGTCTGTTGAAGACACTCCCGGGTGCTAGCAAGTTTATTTTGAGCCTGGTTCAAGTGTAGGCAAGCAATGAGTAATATTTAGCCACAAAGTGAGACAGTAACACAAAACTACTCTGACTGCATGCACATGGTCCGCAGCATGTTATGAGAATCAAATGGACCGTCATTTGTTTTACGTTATGATGTTAAATACTCGTTCTTTACTGTTGACAGCATCTGTATTAGATTGTAATGTAATGACGTGCTCTATGTTGGGGTTTTCATGGTAAATAGAGTTCAGCCAAAGGCCTCCCAGCTTCTATAAAGAGCTATATTCCTGTGGTTTGTCTCAGCATGAGCTGTGTGTTTAACACGAGCTGACGCATTGCCGGAGGCGTTTATATATCCGCTGTTTCCCACACAGAGCGAAATGATGAAATGACGTCGCCCAGATTGACTGATGAGAGGATAACACTAGTGAGGTGTTTACAGAGGGAATCATGTAAACACCCATGCTTTTTATGCTGGATTTATATCATTTGAATAATGCAATTAATAGGTTTTTGTTGTATCAGATATACACAGATTTTGTGTTACAAAGAATTCATCATTGCTTACAAGAAAATCCTTCAAGAAAAAAGAAAATCTGCTAATGTTGCTAACAAGAAAATCAGTGCAGGGTGACAGAGAAAACACTCTTTGATATAGAATTGCAATCTGCAGAAATGTTAACACGAGCAAATGTCTGCTGTTATTGTCTATATCATGTGAATAATAATAATAATAATAATAATAATAATAATAATAATAATAATAATAATAATAATAATCAACTGTATGTTGTCTTATTATTAGCATTATAAAGATGAAGACCTATTAGAAAATTGCAAATTCATAGGTCAAAGTTCACGCAAATGAAGTCAGCACAAGGTGAAAATTATCAGAAGCAAATGTGTTTTTCCGCTTCAGTGAATTCACTTTTCTTGCCAGGTGAATTTGTTTGTGTTTGGTCTAACCACTGCTTTAACGGATCAGTTTTCAGTTATGTCACATAAAAAAGTTTGAGCGTGATAGCTCAACTCAAGTGATAGCTAACACTAATCAGAATCTTGCTAATATTCGATGTAGGATTCAGTTTATGATACGTGATATACATGATACTAAGCTTAAATTAAAACACAATCATAAATGGTATGGCTGAAGCATAGATGCTAGCTCTGTTTGGGAGACTGACAACTACCATAATGTTAGCTAACTAGCTGGGAGCATTCAGGACCTTGCTAATCTTAATAGTAAGATGTTAGGATTCAGTTTATTATATATGTTGTAACATGATCCTGAGCTTAAATTAGAATAAATCTGATTATCCAGTGCCAAGATTAAGACCAGGATGTTACAATTCTAGGAAAGTATGCTGGTTCTAATATAAGCCACAATTGCTTCCATAATTGTGCCACAACTGCCAGCATTGTGTGGGCAACATGAAGCAAATCATTATTGCAGTAAATGTTTTTTCACTGTTTCAGGAATGTTACTGTAAAGCTACAGACTCAAAATTTCAGAGTTTGTTGAGTACTGTACTAATACTTAACATTCTGATCTTCTTCTGGGATGGAAATTGTTGGAAGTAACATTTGTGCCTTAAAAAAAACCACATTTTTCTGCTCTGAAGTGATGGATTCTCTGTGCAGAAATTTATTCACACTTTTTGGCTCACTGAAAGTCTCTGAAAGATCGACGATGACTGATCTGACGGATTTATTGATAAACTGACGCTGCTTGTCAGACAGAACCCTGTGATGTTCCTGATTTAGATCCCCACAGGTCCTCACATCAAACGACCTCATAAATTTGACAGGAGCAAACACAGCAGCAACGGGTCAGCCAAAGGTGACTCGCTTTGTTTCCGATGAAGGACCTCTGTCTCTACTAATTAATGACTGAACGTTTCTAAATACATCTGGTTGGTCGCTCAGTTATGACTGGACCTGCAGGATTCAAATGAGTGTGAACTCTTAAAGCTGTCTCCTCCACTCATTCTCTCTGGCATACACACAGCTCATCTCCTTTTTATGACCAACTAAATAATTTTACCTTGATTAACAGATTAACACAGGGGCTACAGTAATGAAGGGCATGTCCTCTGGGAACTAAGCTGTAGACTTGCTTTTGAGGACATGACCAGATTGTTAAGAATTTGTCTGTTGAAATATATTATTAATATATTAATTCAGTTGTGTAACCAGTCAGAGTCCAAAAACTATGAATATCTAGGTTCTTTACACTTCCCGGTGTCTGTATTGATTCTCAGGGACAGAGATCAGATTCACAGACAATGGGGATCTGGAGAATCTCCATAAAGATTTTGAAATCTCCCTATTATCTGTATGGATTCCCAGAGTTTATACAGATCCAATGGGTCAGATTAGACCTTTAGTGTATGTGTCGAGAGCTTAAAAGTCTCACCTGGACAGGATTGGCTAGATTTTCTTGAAGTTTGGATAAGAACTGATAGCCATGCTTATGGTATATTTGAGAAATTGTTCTTGATGAACCCAGGGAACATATCAATTGTATATTGTACAGATTGTATCAAAAGGCTGTCTTTATTTCAGGTTTCATGCCTTTGACCTGCCTTGTTTCCCATTCTGTAATAACAATAATCTCATTTGTAATGGGATAATTTCCCCCCAAACACCTTTGTGCAATCAAGTTATGTACAGTGTTCTTTGTGCTCTTAAGCGTGAGCAGATCTACAGCTTACTTGGCAGAAAATGGCACAGGAGTAAAGCAGGGCCATGTGGAGGAAGGTGATTTGACCTGACCTGGTTTCACCCCTTTATGTAATTCCTCGCTGAATGTGTCTGGAACTGGCTGTGATCACCGCCGCTCTGTTGTAGTCCATGGCTTTGATCTGTCATTACGATAACACCGTTCCAGAAACCAGCACTAATGAAAAACAAGATAGTGCAGGACAGGAAGTTCACTCCAGCACTCTAAAAATGGCTCTCAGCAGAGATGGTCATGATGATAAGTTTCTCTCTGTACAGTCTGTCCACAGAGGAAGTGTTTGTGTTAAAGCATACACAGCAATTCAGCTAAGCTCTATCAGAATCCGGCTGGATATTTTTCTGCCAAAATGGGGTGGGATTTTACTTCACAAAAGATTTCTGGACCTTAAATGGAGCTGCAGTTTGAGATCACTAGTTCTGGTTCACTTTTACTGACATGGTGCTATTATTTTTACAGTTTACAGATCATTAATACAGACCCAGTGGAGTTGTGAATGATGGTAAATGTTAAGTAAAAGGCATGACATGGAAAACCACAATGTGATTTGCCCTGTTACAAAGCATTAACAATGTAGAGTTTTTTCAGAAAACTTTACCCTATTGACAATTTTTTATCCTGCTTATGTGGCGTGTACACTATGTTTAAAGCTGGAATTTTTTGCAAGAATTAAAAAAAAATAAATTAACACCTTCTGACCAATCAGAATTCTACAGCAGTCAGGCATAAAATACTCGAATCTGATTGGTCAGAGGGTGCTCTTTAATTTTGTATAACTTCATGGCTCAGACAATAATAGTATCTATGTTTTGTCTATATTTCTTTTTGTTTTGTTTTGTTTTTTGTTAGGAGACGTTTATTTATGTATAAGACTCCAGTATGGAAGGATTCTCGAGTGTCAGCAGTTTGTAACAGTCACAACACTTTGTAAATTTTCCAACATGGGAAAGTCTTCAGAGGACAGAGGTGTTTTTAATTTTTTTCTATAAACAAGTACCAGCTGCATTAAAAAAAAAAAAAAAAAATCCAAGTACAAGGAAAATACATGCTGGTTAGGAAATCACTGTTTATTATTGCTAAACATTTCCTATCTAAATGATTAAATGTGTGACTTTTCATGTCATTCATGAATAAATTAATGTAATAGTTTAATAGTTGGTATGATACATGCTGCATAAAATAGTCCATGTCTTTAGTAGTCTTTTCGGTGTCATTCCTTATGTAAGTCACATAGACTTACTGGATGTGTCTGGCCTGATGGTGAGGTTAATCCCGATTATTTTAATCCTTGACAAAAACATTCTGCTCCAAGGCCATTGCTGTAGTTTAAAAAAGAGAGAAAAAATTAACCCAAATTTTCCACTTAGAAATTGGTTATTAAACTGTTGACAGAAATGTACAGTACAATATGGATTAAATGTCATCTATGATATTACTTGCCCAGGGCCATTCATGTAACTTGCTGAGAACATGCACTGCTTGTTAGTGGACTTGTTTAACAAAGACCTAGATTACCTAGATTACACATTGCTTAATATAATTGTAATTAATAAAAAAAATAAAAAACAAAAATAGTTTTTATACAGGAAAGGCATACATCTTAATGCGTACATTTACATTCTTCTAGCATGTCTTGGGAATGTGGCAACAGAGCATGGATATTTCCTAGTCCACGAAATGTCCTGATATCCAGGCTTGCTGTGAGCACACTCGACCCTTGACCCGGAGTCTCAGCTACCCATAATTCTTACCTGACATGGCAACTGAGGCATGGAGATCAGCTCCTCACTAAGGGTCAGCGCTGTTCCGTTTTGTCATAGATTTCTACAAGATGAATGAAGGCTGTGCCAAACCGGGACCTGTAATGTTTTCAACAATCACAAGATTAAAGGTAACCCAGTATTTGCCATGTCAGTAGCTGTCCTACAAGTCCTGGATTGTTAGATAGAATAAAACTAAAATTTAGGTACTAGCACTATGTGGAAGGCACAATGATCTTGTGTATGTTTAAATTCTGCATTTTGTCAGGTTAATATTTTCCCCCTGAAAAGCTCTGATGGAGCTTTCCTGAGACTCTTAAAAGTAAAGAAATTCTTCAGTTGCCTAATAAGCCCTTGCAATTCCTCATACTATGGATCTATGGGATTAAATAAAGTGGTGTGGATTACAGTTTAGATGCATAACCATGGGGATTTCTGCATTAAGACTCTACAAAGCCCCTCTTCTGGGAAACCAGAGAGAGGAAATAAGAACCATATAGCACAGATCTAAGCCTTTCATCATTATTCCAAATGTGGTTGTGGTATTGGGGATATTTTTTAGTGCCCCAGGAACCTGTACCTTTAAAATTGTCATGGGTTACCACTCAAATAGATCATTTAGAGAGTAACAGATTATCTAGCATTATTCAAGTTGATTTTTACAAGCAAACCAGTATGCTTTTTATGACTCACTCTTTCCTCAGCACCTGTGGTTGGCCTCTATGCCCCAGCGTACAGACCCTAAGTGAGTCGCCTCACTCATTCGCTTTCTCCTCCTGTAAATGTCATGATTTATCTTATATTTGGCTAACCCTGCACTGAACCTTCTTTTTGGCATTCCCTACGAGTTCTCCTTGAACGTATGCAGACTATGCTCAGTAACTCTGTGACCCAAACGCGTCTCCCAGATTTGGAAAGGGCCGATCTGGGGCAGTGAAAACCAGTCCCTGCAAGAGGCTCCTATTTCCCTGAGCTGAGCACATTCCCCTTACAGCATTTTTTCCCCCCTTCCATGTCTTCTGCGCAGGTCAAATACAGATCACAGTGCATGCATGGTGTTGTAATTTTTTGCAGAAGGTGTTTGCAGTGCTTCAGGATTTCAAACAATCATTTGTGAGGCTTATTTGGAAGCCAGAAGATTGGCATTTCCCCATTTTTCTCTTTCGTTTTGTGTTGTTCAGACTTGCACTTCATGCCTTGATCATTCAACCGACTATTAACTCACCTTAATATGTGCACAAGATAAAATCCTATCTTCCTAAGGGCTCTTTACCTGTCCTTCTGGGTGAAACCATAAAGGTTTGTGTCCTTCTGGGTGAAACCAAAAGATCTGTTAAGGACTATATAACCATGCGTTGAAAGCGGTTAAGATCTGAAGCCCCTTTAACAACAAAACCTCAATCTACTGCTATTTGTCATTTAAAAAAAAAACATTAACTAATACCCATTACCAATATATAAATGAATATATTTTAGAATCAGTGAAGAACCTTTTTTTACTGTGTGTATACCCAACATATTGCATCTTTATAAGCACTAACTACCTCAAGACCCATTAACTACACAAAGAACACTTAAAGACCTACAGTAGTGAAGAGCCATTTTTCAAAATCTGTTTATCTACCAAACTAGCAAATTGGTGAACAACCACAATCTACTACTACTATGCCAAGAAACTCTTACAGAACCACTGAAGGACCCTAGATTGTACAACCTCGTGTACAATCCCAGATTACTGCTCTATGCCATCTTTAATAAGCACTACCTACCACAAGACCTCCTAAAAGACCTATTGCAGAACGCTTGTTTCCTAATAGAGTATTTTTATCACACTTTCAAATTGGTGTACAACACTGGGCTAATGGTCTACAGGATCTTTACTCAATCTTACTGACATTCTTTATTAAAATCTGTAAAAGCAATTGCCAGGCCAAGAACCCCTTTCAAAACGGCAATTGCATATAAAACCCCAGACTCTTCTATATGGTATCTTTAAAAGCCTCAACTACCACAAGACCACATTAAGAACCATTGAAAAAATGTCTTCGTCTATAGTCACTTCCTTACAAACTGCCAAATTGGTATACAAGGCTGCCTCAGTCTGCTGCTCTATAGCACCCTTAAAAGCATAGAGAACACCTTTAGGAATAAGTGCCTATTATTCAAAGAACTGACAACTAACATTATGGCAAATTGGCATAAAACCTCAGAGACCTTTTATATCGCAGATTTCTAAAGTTGGGATCTTATTTATTTAAAAAAAAGAGAGCTACAGATTTGTGAGATATACATATGATGGCAGAAAGAAGCAGAAGCACAGCACACCAATGTTCACTACCAAGAGTGAGGTATGCTTGCTAGTTAGCAAACATTTTCAAATTCGGCTGTTGTTAGCATGAATTTCCTTCTTGGTCTTGAATTGTTGCAATAATGAGCCCTATTTTGAAAGTAGCAGTCATAAAATTGGGGTAAACCGCACTGCTATAACATTGCAAAACATTAGCATGGGGTCATAAATGGAGAGAATGAGCTGTACTTTATGCTTGTAATGCTTAGACTCATTAACATTACCATTCCTACAGACTACACCCATTCCTAAAAAACACAATATGCCCAAATTATACATTAGTATAATTATAAATAGCCTGCAAGACTTCATGAGATGCTAATAACAACCTAGCATCGGCAGGTTGTTATTAGCAGAGATGCTAATAAATGCTGAAAAAATATCAGGATCAAATTCCGGAAAGTAAACAGGCGGATAAAGAATTTAAGGATTTAAGAATCAGTGCTGAGAAATAGAAAGAGTGAAAGCGGGAAAATGCTGGTTATTTATTTATTTATTTTTGCTGAGTATTTATTATATTAATAACGGGAGTCTAGTCACAGTCAGTGTAGAACTGAAATCATTACATTTCTACACTTGTGTTCTTCATTATGTTCAGTGTGATAACGCTTAACAGTGAACTGTGTGTGGTTCAGTGGATTTGTGGTTAAATATTTGCACTTTGGCATCAAACAGACTCTACGCACAGTCACCTTTAATATTGAGCAATGTGTAAGTGCAATGAAGGTCGTAGAGAAAAAATTGCTAAAGGCAACATGAGGTCTTGTTTTCCCCCAAAACTCCCACACCACTCCATTTCTGCATTTCCTGCACAGGCAGCAATCCGATTTAAAACACTTACACTTACCTACAAAGACAAAAACAGTCTACTGTCTACCTTATGGCACTTACTGAGCCCTGGTGTGCACCACATTCCCTCCGAGCCTTTATCCTTAACTCACCATCCCGCAAGTAGAATGAAGTCACGCATTCATTTTCGTATTCTATCCTTGTACCCAGATTGAGGACTAAACTTCCTCTGGATGTCCAAACAGCTGAATCATCAAATCAGGAATGAAGACTTACTGTACATCTGTACCCAGCACTAACTTAACATGAAGAAACTTCTTCTGATGAAACTGTATATACACCAATCTGGAGTACAACCTCTGAAGGAAGAAGAAAAATCCAAACACTTGGCTTTGACTATTTTACTTGCTGTCCTAACTTCTCTCTTGCATGTTTTTACCTTGAGGGTATAATTATTACCTATTTGTTCTAACATGAGATCATATTTTGGAGGCTAAAACATCTTTCTGGTATGTCTCTTAGAAAACGCATCTAGAATAAAAAAAAGAAACACAGAGTCTGTACATCACTGTAGATTAGTGACAAAACCATGACAATGTAATGCTGACCAATATCGGCAATCGGGGGTCAGGCTAATGAGCATGGATCAAATGTTGTGGCAAGGGTTTTAATAATGAGTATTTACTAATGTGTTATTCCTCAGCATCTCAAAAGTGATTAAAATATTGATCATAATGTGCAAGTGTTAACTTTATATGAGATATTCACCATACATTCAAACCTCTAGTACCAACAGTATTAAAATAAAGTGAAAAGGTGAAAATGTTTATGAATAAAAAGTAGATCTTTCTTTTCTTCACAGATGTTTCTTTTTTTCTTAATTCACCTCACTGTTATGTAAAGAGTGCATGTGCAATGATGATGACTCCTGATCGCTATCAAGAACAAATACAGGAATTCATGCCTATTTAGATTAGATTTGCCTAAATTGGATATGGTTTTAAAATTGTCCTTAGCATGTCTTTGGTATCTTAAGTAACCAGCACACAGAATGAGGCCAAGTGATTGAAGATCAACACAATCTCAGGTTTGTGTGTGATGTTATGTTTCTCTTTGTCTGTGGAGAACATTTACCTCTCATCAGGGCTCTCTCTCTCTCTCTCTCTCTCTCTCTCTCTCTTTCATACACACACTCTGAGCTCATTTCCTCAGCTGGAAAAAAGCTGCCATGGTGTGACATTAAGATGTCGTCCACCCAAATCTGGCAACAAGTTGAAACTCAAATCCCTTGAGGAACAGCTCACACTTTCCCTAGAACACCCCCAAAATATCTCCAAACAGTATTTTATTCAAACGTTGTATTTTGAGTAACACTATTTTGTTAAAAAATACACCATTTTTATAAGAGACGATTAAGTAAAAAATCTGAAGGCTCTTTTTCGTGAGTCTGTTCGCTTTTCTTTGCTGGTGAAGCAGTTCAAAACCCAGTCTTTAAGCCAGCAACATCCTGCTGAGAGGTCAGTCATCTGAGGCAGTCTGAGCGACACGGACACTGACGCTGATCATGTCCCATACTGTTTCTTTATTTCTCCTCCGTTAAAAGTCTCAAGAAAACCCTTCAAGGACAGCCGACTCTTCGATCCCTGACTTTTTTCTGTTGTTTCTGATCAGCTGCGTCCGGCAGACTGAAGTGATACACACTCCATCTATAATTAAGGTCATAGACAAACTTTGTGGTTTTGCGTTGCGTTTTTTATGTCCGTCCTTTGAAAGTGTTCATGCAGGTGTAGGTTCCAGAAAACCTGTGTATTTCCTCCAGAGCACTTTGAGGTAAGATGCTGTTTCAGGAGGTAAACACAGATAAAAAAAAACGTGTTAGAAAATAAGACCCATTCATTAGATTTGGCATGTATTTACTTCATAAATCCAGACCAGAGATTAAATTGGGAATGAGCAAACAAAACAGCGTAGCTTCTTATTATAATTTGATGGAAACTAGGTCATTAATCAGCGTGAACTATTGAGACAGCTAAATGTTATCTAATACCCCCAACTGCCTCTTTGTGATTTTTATCATGTTGACTTTTCACACTGTGCAAGTCCTTCCTGCATAAATTAATTAATAAACCGTTCTGTTACAAGCCGAGTAACTAAAGGTTAAGGACGTCGCTCAGGGGTCGCAGCAGTGGCAGCTTGGTGAACCTGGGATTCAACCTTCCAAGCAGTAAGCCAACATCTTTACCACTAAGTTACCACATCCCACTACTAAAAGTCTCTTCTTTCATTCCTACACTGATGCTACACATATATTGTGAACTCCATAAAACAAATACAAATACACCAAACTGAACCGTCTGTTCTCCTCCCAATTCCCAGTTCCTCATACAGGACATACCTTTTGAGGATAACCAGTGCATTCATGGTCCACGGAAGATAAACAAAGGCTGTGTTGGTTCTGACTGCGTCCACTGTCCTCTGAGCAACTACCTCTGGTCTCAGCGGCGGGAAGAGTTTAGGGAATCTGTTTAAAGCACAGGTTAAAACATGCATCATGATAAAATGTCAAACATATCATGAACAGGTATAGTGTTTATAAAAGTACACACAAGTCCTTGTGGATCCAGGTTCAGGAGCAAAATATCATGATTATTGTTTTAATAAGATTTCGATTGTGTTACATTTTGTTACAAAGGTGGAAGATTTAAGTTGGTTTCAATTACAATTGTATTTAATGTATATTTAAATAACTTATTATGATAATTTATTTTTTGACCAAAAACAAAAGGAAAATCTATTTTGGTATCGCATCATTCTGATTAAGATGCTGGGTCAGAAAAAAAACATTCAACAGAGTTTGTCCATGAACTCATAAGTAACCTGTATTATAGAAATAATTATTATGATACCTGAATTTTTCACAAGATAAATTAAATGTGACAGGAATTGACTTATTTTTTAATTTTTCATATGTAAAAAAAATCAATAAATAAATGTAAAAATACAAATGATTTACTGGAATTTTATTATTTTCATAAATTACCTGAAATTATCTTTGTTTTATTATTATTATTATTATTATTATTATTATTATTATTTGTCGTCATCTTTTATAACACTTTATTTTATAATAACTTATGATGAAATATAACTTTTTTTTAATTTGTTTTATTCTTGTAAATAGAAATTTACGCTTATTACAGAATGTCTAAAAAAATGTTTCTAAGTCTAAGCCCAACATTCAGATTTAATATACTGTTTCTGATTAAAATGTCAATTTACTGACATCTCACCTCACTCTCATGCCCTGGAACATCTCGGTGTTGGTGTGAAAGGGCAGCACGGTGGTACATCCCACCCCGGGGCAGTCCAACAGGCCGAGGGTCAGGCTCTCCATGAAGGCCAGAGACGAGGCTTTGGAGGTACAGTAGTCTATTGTGCCAGGTATAGGTGAGAGGGACAGGATGGAGTTGACGCAGACGATGTGACCCGTCTGCAGCTCTAGCATACGCGGCAGGAACGCTTTTGTAGTCTGGGAGATGAAAAGAACAACAAACAACTATGAGAAAAAAGGTGCTTGTTTCTGATCTCCTGCAGGTGTTTGGAACTTGACGAGGGGAAAGAATCATGAGAAGAATGTCGTAACCGCAAGTGAGGTTTTCCATTTCTGAAGCAGGCACGTACAATTCGCTCATCCTGAGATAAACCTGTTTGATCCTGTGTCAAGCCATGAAAAGTCCAGATGCAGGTTTGGAGTGGTCTAGACGCTCACTTGGATGTGCCAAGTGTTTTGACAGGAAGTCTGTCATTTGGAATTTCCCTCGTTCTTAACCCAAATGATGCCAATGGGACAACCATTAGCGCTTCTTTTAATGTTCTCTCACATTCCTGTCTCTCTTTGCACATAAGCCTGATTAGTGTTTCCTTCTAAACAGGGTTCTAAAGGTCGCAAATGGAGGGGAAATGAAACCGTACACCATCTCTGAGTATTAAAAGGGGATGGAAACTGACACGATACACTGTCAATCCTCTCACTGGGTGGACTTATAATCAATCCATCAAGAAGATCATCCTTACTTCATGTGAAATAAAAATCTATTCCCTTTTAACTGGTAGTTAGTTCAGAAAAAAACACTGTTCAGACTCACAACATTCTGACTACAAATGAAACAATGTAGTGTACGCTACTTGGATGAACAATAACGAATGCAACACAACAGAGTTACAAGAATACAATCAGTGATGTTCTGGTGTGATCTGGCTCCTTTCTTCTCTCTCTTAACCTTAGACAAAGCAAAAACCCAACTTTTTTACAGAAAGCTTCATCATATTCACAACAATGTAGGTTTCTCTGAATGAGCTGTTATTATAGAAATGATCTTGACAATATTGGCAGTTAATATTAACCTGCGAGCTGAATTACAGCCAACGCTATTATAGAGATATATAGAAATCTCAGAACACCATCATCCCTGAATCTGGCATTTGATTTTATTTACAGAATTTGGCAGATGCTATATCCAGTGCGACTTATGTTTTATCTCATTTTTATACAGCTGATGATTAAGGGCCTTGCTCAGGGGCCCAGCAGTGGCAGCTTGATGGACCTAGGAGTCAAACTCGCAACCTTCCTAACAAACATTACATTTATGGCATTCAGGGAACATCTTTATCCAGGCCGTCTTACATTCATCAAATTTACATTTATACAACTGATCGATTGAGGGTTAAGGGCCTTGCTCAGCTGCCCAGCAGTGGCAGCTTGGTAATCCTGGGATTCAAACTCACAACCTTACAATCACCTATTACTGCTTCCTGTTTCCTCCTCCGTCCCCTTGTATGTATGATGAATAGACTACAAATAGCTAAGAACATTCCAGACATCCAGATGTTCACTTCAGTGACCTACCCAAAACTGCCCCATGGTGTTTATATGCTGTGACTTCAATAGGGCGTCATCATCGCTGTCCATCAGACTCTTCCCATGCACCACTGCGGCATTGTTCACCAGGATGGTGACGTCTCCGACCTGTCATGAGGAAGAAAACGAGACACAGGCCATCCTGTAAGATCCTGCAGGAGAATGATCCACTTACTCATCTGGCTGTGTTCCCACAGTGACAGGATCTTAAAGCCAGACATACGGCACGTTCTCATCATCTGTGGATGTTTTAAGTGAGGAGTTAACTGTATCTCTGCCCAGGTGAGGGGGAGTTGAGCTAGAGGATGAGTCAAGTCTATAGATCGAATGGAAATAAAACTTTTTAAACTCCTGCTCTGTGCTCTACTAAATCACGGACATCTCAATGACCTGGACAGTACTGAACGACTGGATTTAAGATTTGACTTTATCTTATTCATTAGCGAGATAAACAATATCAAGAAACAAAAACCTTTTCTCTCCTGCTTCTGTAAATGAGTGTGAAACAGTAAATAATGACTTCATTTTTCATCTTTTCATGATGAACTCCAAATACATCATTGGAATATAGTTATTATTAACATAATTTTTTTTTTTTTTTAGATATTTATGGACACTTTATTTACATCAATACCACATCTAGAGTGGATTATTTGAAGATAAAATGCTTGGTTATACATAATTACCTTTTCTCGCACCACTTTGGCTTGCTTATACACTTCCTCCCTGTTGGCCACGTCGCAAATAAAGTAATGGCACTCCGTCCCCATGAGCGTTATCTCCTCACACGTGTCCTTCAGGCATTTCTCTGTGCGGCCCCACAGTATCAACTGGTAGGAGACAGGAAGTGTAGGTCAAGCGTCAAAACAATATACATATCCAGGCGGTTTTAGGAAAGAAACAGTTGTTTCAGTTGAAAACAGGCCCTTCCACTCCTGAAGAATATTCAACCCAATCCACAATCATGTACCATTCCAGCAGAAAGTCTAACTTTGCCTACACTCCTGCATGATCACTAACCCCGCCATTCCGGTCGTACACAATATCTAACCCCGCCCACACTCATACATGTTCACTAACCCTACCCTCCTACTCATATACAACCTCTAACCCCGCCCACACTCCTACATATTCACTAACCCCGCCCTTCTACTCATATACCTCTAACCCCGCCCACACTCGGACAAGATCTTCCGCGAAGTTTACAAGATCCCACCGCACTTGCTGAAAAATTTTGTATCAATTTCGCACAGAAAACGAGGGAAAACAATAGAGTTCTAATGTAAGATATAGATTCCTTTTTCTCCACGACTTGTGAGACAAAGAAAAGCGGCTATTACTGAGAGATCAGTGAGGCCACACAGACATTGGGGGATTAAGAGAGATGACCGTGAGAGGGAATTGGCCAGGACAGGGACACGGGGGGCTGTGATTGGGCAATTAGATCTGTCAGTCTATGGGGTCAGGGAAAGGTAATGAAATAAGGGATGATGCTGCCTATTCTTCATCTCTTGCTCCCTCACACACATTCTTGGTGTCATTACACGGCCTGGTGGGCAGATGGCTTTAGTCATTTTCTGCTCCAAGATGCTGGAAACACTGAAAACGTGTATGGGAAAAAAAACGATGAGCAAATGATGAGGTGGCTAAAACTCTAGATTGTATTTGACAACGGAAAGCGATGATGTGCAAAAAAGTTATTCGCAAATTTACAGCTTTGGTCTGATTCTGTGTTTGACTACATGACATGATATAATACTGAAGCACATGTGCAGGCAAAAAACCTTTTCAAGTGCATCCACTTCCTGCCTGATTGAACTCATTTCTCCAGCCGTGATAAGGCGCCGTTTTTCCGTAATTGCTCCACATTTATCCATGTTCTTGTGGAAAATTCTTCTCCGATGTGTAAGAGTGCAATTAAACTCATTCGTACTCTTTTAAATTGCCAAACCTGGGCCTTTATATACCCTGCAATTGCACAAGATCCTAACAAAAAGCAGGCTTTGTTGAATCTTTGAAATTCCCCATCTGTTATCTGTGTATAAGATGCTAGTTAGGTTAACAAAATGCAATAACATTCAAATGCAGCTTTGCAATAACATTCTAAAACACAGCTTCTCTTGCAGTGAACCTTAGGGTTTCTCCACTCAGTGTTTGCCTTTCCAATCTACTTGATCCGTCAGTAGAGATCATTTATCGACGCACAGCAGGACTAACAGGAGCATGCCTCGCAGCGTTTGCTTTACGGATGAGAGGCAGTTCAGAGAAACACTTTTGCGTCAGATCCTAGCAGCTCGCGTGATTGAATTCTGCAGGATAACCCTGAGCAGGTATCTTTGCGTGTCTCGGCTCTGTTTGCTCTGCTGATGAGGCAATTAGTGGAAAGATCGAGATTGATATTATAACGGGATTTGACAACAAACTTGATATTTTCTTTGGAGGACTCACATCACAATACAATCCCTGCGTGTCTCTTATCTCAGAGTCTTATCATGAAAAGTCTTTAAAATAAGCAATGGCTGACTCTGCATATTAGCATACAGTAGGGTAATACAACAAGCCACAGGCTATCCATAATCCTTTTACAGAGTGGGAGATCTGTACTAAAAGGGTTGCGTTTCATTTGCAGCAATAAATACAGCAGCAATTCCAACGCTACGTGTTTTCGTGTTTCTACAACGTTCACATCTTTCTCCATTCTGATTGGTCTGAAGCTTGAACAGTGCTCCAGCTACAGGATAATATATAGAAATAATGTACGAAATATTTGTTAATGCTATCATTTCTACAGTAAGACGCCAATGAGAAAACTTCACATCATTTTAAGCTTGATGATCCAATGAACATTTTTAAATAACTTACTTTCAAACAACTGAAAGCATATGGTGACATTTTCTGTGATTATTAATGTTTATGGAAGGTTCTTCAGTTTTAGTGCTTTTCTGTAAATCTGTTTCTTTATGATTTCAAGATGGAGGATTGTTGTTCTTGATCCAATAACTACCTGATTATTTTCCAGAAAGGATAAACAACAATAAAATTGTATCTTTAGTTTTCCGAACACCTCACCAGATATCTATATAGACAACTTAAAAAAGGTTAAAAAAAAGGTTTTCTCAAAGTTTCTAAAAGTATTTAAAGTAAAATTATGCACTGTAGATTGGTTGGTAAAACAGAACAGTGTGTTTCAGATCTATTTTCATGGCTGGCAGAATACCGTGTTTACTGGCAGCATAGATTCCACATGTGCTGCAGTTAGACCCTTTTCTCTTTATCAGATTACTTACTTACAATGCATGTAAACACAGTAATCAGATTATTGGCCAAATCTCATTTTTGTAAACACGTTGTGTATTAACAGGAGAGACTTGTGTGTGTGTGTGTGAAAGCAGGGGGGTGGAGAAGAAGGCCACCAGGAGTTCAGGAGGCAGTCGCCTGCCGCTGTCTAATTAGTGTGGAGACAGCGGGGTCAGCCACAGGGCACTGCCCAGCTGGGAGCTGTATGCAGCCATGCCACCCTCCCCCACCACACACACACACACACACACACACACACACACACACACACACACACAAAGCAAGAGTGCAATTTACATGAGGCTCACTTCCTTAACACCTCACTACCAGTTCCAGCTTCGGCACCTTTAGTACTTTAGCTGTCACTGTGCCTGAGGCGATGACGAGAGAACCGACGAGAACTTTATGATCTGTTAGGATCTAACATGCACAAATGCTCAGTCCTGGAAACTCAAAGACCTCATTACGATGCTCTTAGGCACAGAACTTCAACCTCAAACAAGTTTAGACATCCAGTTACCTAAAAGTCATCATGAACATCTCATCTTAACTGCTAGAGAGAGAGAGAAAGAGAGACAGAGAGAAAGAGACAGAGGGAGAGAGAGAAAGAGACAGAGAGAGATAGAGAGACAAGGAGAAAGAGACAGAGAGAGGGAGACAGAGAGAGAGAGAGATATATGATTTTTTCACGTCTTTTGGACATGTAACGCTTATAAAACTGTTATTGCTCTGGATGTTTATTGATAAAGTCTTACTTGATAGAAGGATTCTCTAGCATTTTGCAAAAAAAAAAAAAGATTTATTATGAGAATGAATTAAAAATCCTAGTGGCGCCTAGTATTCTGTATTTTTTGTGTGTGACTCCTCATGGGATATTTAATTGGCCGAGTGTACGGGTTCAGGGGATAAAGACGTTTATTTGTTTTCAAAAAACTTTGTGAAAATAATCCTATTTTTATAAGGTGACAAAAAATCCTGATGTGATTTGTACTTGTGTGGAAAAAGTAAAATGAATGATAAAGCTAAACGCTGAAGCGGAGTCTCGGCTTGCAGTGACAGAGCGTGTGGGGCTGCACCTGGAGCAGCGGGTGGTGTGTCGGGGTCTTTTCCGCTTTCTGAAGATGCATTTATGGTGCAGGCTTCTCTGAGTTTCTTAAGAATAGGCCGATTGTAGAGCTGGCGAAGTGCAGGTGCCGTTCCTAAAGCCTTCACACCTTGACAATGAGTGACGTGCTGAGAGCTTCCTTTGTCGCGCAGCTGTAAAGAACAAAGTCTTTAAGGGAGTGGAAAGACGACTACGAAGAGTGGTTCTCAGAGAGGTTTCATCTGTTGCTGCAGAAAATCAGAATGTTTACTGAATGTTTCCTGGTAAAAAAAAAAACAACAACACAATGCTGCCTGGTATTTTTTAGTAGTGTTTTTTAGTCAGTGGTTGGGTTTAGTAAAGAAAAAAAACCTTTGAAACGTCATTGTGGTCACTGAGGCATCACAGGCCCACAGTCGTAAAGTTAAGACAACTAAAAAGCCATTCAGTTCACTTCCTTTTTGAGTGTAAGAAAATACCTGATGCTAAATTATATATTAGATGCTATGATAGATTTAAACTAGATGCTATAGTAGATTTATACTATTTGGTAGAATTATACTAGCTGCTATGAGATGCTAGGCTAATTTTAAATTAGATTTTAACTTAGATTTAAACTAGATGCTAAGGTAGATTTACTGTATGCTAAGTTAGATTTACTGTATACTAAGTTAGATTTAAACTGGATGCTAAGTTAAATTTACTGTATACTAAGTTAGATTTAAACTAGATGCTAAGTTAAATTTACTGTATACTAAGTTAGATTTAAACTAGATGCTAAGTTAAATTTACTGTATACTAAGTTAGATTTAAACTAGATGCTAAGTTAAATTTACTGTATACTAAGTTAGGTTTAAGCTAGATGCTAAGTTAAATTTACTGTATACTAAGTTAGGTTTAAGCTAGATGCTAAGTTAAATTTACTGTATACTAAGTTAGGTTTAAGCTAGATGCTAAGTTAAATTTACTGTATACTGTTAGATTTAAACTAGATGCTAAGTTAAATTTACTGTATACTAAGGTAGAGTTAAACTAGATGCTAAGGTAGATTGATATTAGATGCTACTAGATCTGTTATTATACTTGTTTGTCTACTTGAAGTAACAGTAAGATGAAATCTGTAAGTAAAAATTGTATTTTTAGAAATAAAAGTGTTTAGAGAATATGGACCCATTAACCATTTTAAAGTGAACTGGAGAAATTTCCTCAGCATAAATGCTACAAAAAGAAAATTTTAGAGTTTGTGCTGAAAATGTATCCAATTCAGTTGATGTTTTTCCAGTTTACAGGTCTGTGTTTACAGATTCCATGTTAGGGTTATACCCAGATTGCAAATTATTCGCATATCAATCTAAATGTCAACGCACCCATGAACAGTAAGTACATATATTTTCAAGACAAAAGTCTTCCTGTTAGTTAAAGCATGTGCTCCAAGAAAGGCTGTGTTTCATTCAGCAATCAGATTTAACCATGGGGATGGATACAAGCTGCATGAAATATCAGGATACTGATAAGCGGTAGAAAATAGATGGATGGATGGATGATGTAAATAGAATCCTTTTTTTTAAAGTCGCAGCTTGAACAGACGTCTGATTGGCTGACACTGTAGACTCCTTCCAAATCTGTTCAATAAAACATTTCTTCACAGAAAAGTGACAAACTTCACCTTCTCTGTCACTTATCTTTTTAGGCCTGTCAGTGAGAGATGGATAAAATCTGTTGTGGCTTTTAAGTATTTACAGCATTGCATCATTATTTTTAGATTCTCATCTAGAAGCATCATTACTTTAAAATGTCCCGCCCCACTTTTCACAGTCCAAGTGAAAGTGCTTAATGGCTGTGACGGATTGAGGGAGCGAGGGAGGGTTTGGTGTTTTGGAATTGGACGTTGTTTTGTTTTTCATTTCAAGTTTCTATTTCCAGTATAAGAGCCTCCTTGTGTGGATGTGTGCATGTTCAGAATGGAGCGAAGCAGCTGCCACATTTTGTACATGCTCTTAGCTTTCCACAAGATGTCATTGAATCCTGGTGTGTTTCCAGGCCTCACAGGCCAGGCGTTACGTCTCACAGTGGCTAGAGCGCAAATATGAGCCCAAGGGTTCAAGGTACATAAAGCTCTAAAGCCTGTAATATTTATACACACATATATATGTTTATTACCTGGCTGTAAATGTCTGGATTATTACCTTTGTGCTGATAGGGTCATTCTAACTAGCTGCTTAATTTTTTTTTATGTAGTGTGATTTATATGATAACACTAGAGTTCTTTTTATCTCTTTATACAAATTAAAAAAGTTTTCATTTATATATTTTCATAAGCGAGATCATATCTCACTTGTATCACTTGTGTAAGGAGTCAGACACAAAAAGGGACACAAGGTTATAGTAAACTAATGAGTGACAGACTGGTGTTACTCACCTGAAGTATCCAGTAATCCAGTGTGCTGGATTATTTTCCAGCACACCGGCACATTTTTTTATTCCTATTATCCCATAGATTTTTGCCAATAGTTCTGTCAAACAAGTTGTTTCCTATTATAACATGTTAATGCAGCTATAAAGTTGTCTAAATGCCAACCCATAATTTTTATTTCTCTTGAAGCTGTTCTGGTTTTGGAAAACGTATAGAAAAAAGCTTCACCTCTGACTGTTACAAAACACTTACAGTTCAGACTCAAATCTAAAAATGTTAAATAAACCTCACCTCATAGAAAACGTCAGTACAAGTCATACAACGGTGATGAATTAAAACAGGCGCATTAATATAGACCTGTGAGTCGATTTACAGACTGTACAATAAAACCTTCTGCCAATATTAGGACATTTATAGAAGAAAACTCTGCCGATATTAAGACCACAAATTCAGTAGCAGTCCTGTTTTATGGTACTCACATTGCCTGCCCATTTTTCATGACTGTGCAGACAAAAACAACAGTTTCCCAATCACACACACACACACACACACACACACACACACACACACACACACACACACACACACACACACACACACACATTGCGCAACAGTTAGTTATGTAAAGTTTAACAAGGTGTCTATGAGTTCTGGAAGAATAACAATGATATTTTACATTTATGATGTGATAATGGTTTATGAATAAAGATGCACTAAAGCTCACGTCTGTTTTGAGGACGCTTTATTGGTCACCTGTTACCTTGCATTCGTTCTGAATTGCTCTACTTACCTACTTAACCTTGACATTATGCCGTGATCACTGATCTGTCCACTGTGTAATACATTTTCTATCATGTCATGACTTTAGAAACTTACACTAGGGATCGATTTAAAAAATTGGGTTATTTGTTTTTTGTCCCTGAAAAGATTTTACATTTTTATGGTTTAAAAAAGAACTAAACAAACAAACAAACAAATAAATAAATAAAATAAAATGTATTCACCCAAAATGAAAAAATTTAAGGTATGTAATGTATAGTTACTGGAAAATATCACCATATTGATTTCACATCATCATACTGAGAAGCCATAGACAATAACAATACTGACATTACAACCAAATGTGTCATTTTTTACACTCTTACCTTCTTACAGATAAAAATGAAACACACTTTCTGTACAACTCTTTAGCCTTGATTTTGTTGCATGGCAGGTACAAGAAACAAAATGACAGTGATTCAACGACTCAAACAGTGTAATGCTTATCTACTTGAAGACGGTACTTTCTACTTGAACTACAGTACTATCTATTGTGATATTTAGTTTTGGCTTACAAAAAAAAAGATGTTAGATGGTTATAATTAAATAAATATACTGTATTGTATGAGATTTTTCTATAATTTCATGGTTCCCTAAATGATTCAAAATCTTAAATATCGAGACATGGATATCAGTATCGTGACAGTATCGTCAGTATGACCTGATATATTGTTCAGGATTATTGTGCGCGTCTTTCAGCGTATCTTTGAGATCATCTGCGTAAAGCCGTGCGTAAACCCGTGCGTAAACCATCTTCTGTGTAATATTTGTACCCTTGTTTGCTTGTAAGATTTCGTGTTTACCTTCTTTGCCCCGCACTTGGCGAACTCTCGGGCCAGGTGACGACCGATTCCTCGTCCTCCCCCGGTAATGAGCACCACATCCCCGCACAGATCTCTGCGTTTGCCCGGGATGAAGAAGCGCACGAGCGCTTTTACGGCGCAACACAAGATGTGCAGAGGCAAAAGCAGCCCGGAGCACAGCGTCCTGAGGTCCATGTTGATCCCGTGCGGATGTGTGTGATGCCAGGTCCGGTACGTTACCGTGCTGTGTGGTGCGTGCGTGCGTGCTATTCTTCCCAGTCAAACTCTTCTAAACCCTGAAAAAAGATGTTTTTATCCCTTTTTATCCAAGTTTGCCCTCGTGCAGCCTTAGTGCTGACGCTTTGTTCGCACGTTCCGGCTGCTTTATTTATTCATGAGCCGTCCTGTGTGTGCACGCGCCACAATCCACGAGCAGCAGCAAACTTATAAATAAATAACTCGAGACTTTGTGCGCGCGTGGAGCGATCACCCGTAGTGACGGCGTCGCCTCGCGCTGGGGTGAGAGCGAGACTCTCAGCTCCAGCCGCCGCCACGAGGGACTTTTTAAAGTGACCGTTAATCCTGATTGACAGCTCGCGGGCAGAGGGAAAAGTTCCTCGGCGTCGCCTTCATGCTTATACAAAAAAAAAAATCAACTCAAGCAAACAAACAAACAAAAAACGTCTGTATCGAGCCGATATACCTGCGGCGCGAGCGCACACCACTGAAGGACTGCAGGTGCTCATTCAACACCGGGAATGTTGTCGCGAGCTTGTTTTCGCGTGCTAAGTCCCCTCCCCCTCGCCTCGCGAGCCGCAACGTTCCGTCACCTCGCTGCAGCCTTGTCGCCTTTCCAACCGGTGGGTCACGTGCCCGTAACAGTTTAGTGGTAGTTTTAAATGGAAAATGTTGGTTGCGTTGGAAATATAAAAAATGTGCAACGTCTCTAAAGTTGTTGTGTTATATAACAAAATGGCCGAACAGGTTTGTTGTTGTGTCAAGTGTGATTGAAGAGTAGCAGACACCGAGACAGTGTAAGATTTCTTCCAACCGGTTGGACAAGAACTTTTCGGTAAGTGGATAAAGTTACATTCCGCTTCCTGCAAGTCATACAATGACAGAAGGCAATATTCACAGTACGTGAGAAACATATTAAAATGATAATTAGGCAATTTAAATTAATAACACTAATAGTGTCTATGTTTAAAAAAAGCTGAAATGGATAAACGTCCTTGTGTCCTGGGGGCGTAGCCAGAACTTTACAACAAGGTGGCCAGGTTACACCCAATGACTTTATTCTGGTGGCAATCTAGGCTGAGGCACACTAATAATTTAGGCTAAAGCACACTAATAATCTAGGCTAAAGCACACTAATAATCTAGGCTGAGGCACACTAATAATTTAGGCTAAAGCACACTAATAATCTAGGCTGAGGCACACTAATAATTTAGGCTAAAGCACACTAATAATCTAGGTTGAGACACACTAATAATCTAGGTTGAGACACACTAATAATCTAGGCTGAGGCACACTAATAATTTAGGCTAAAGCACACTAATAATCTAGGCTGAGGCACACTAATAATTTAGGCTAAAGCACACTAATAATCTAGGCTGAGGCACACTAATAATTTAGGCTAAAGCACACTAATAATCTAGGTTGAGACACACTAATAATCTAGGTTGAGACACACTAATAATCTAGGCTGAGATACACTAATAATTTAGGCTAAAGCACACTAATAATCTAGGCTGAGATACACTAATAATTTAGGCTAAAGCACACTAATAATCTAGGTTGAGGCACACTAATAATCGAGGCTGAGGCACACTAATAATTTAGGCTAAAGCACACTAATAATCTAGGTTGAGGCACACTAATAATTTAGGCGGAGATACACTAATAATTTAGGCTGAGGCACACTAATAATTTAGTCTGAGGCACACTAATAATCTAGGTTGAGGCACACTAATAATCAAGGTCGAGGCACACTAATAATCTAGGCTAAGGCACACTAATAATTTAGGATGAGGCACACTAATAATTTAGGCTGAGGCACACTAATAATTTACGCTGAGGCACACTAATAATTTAGGATGAGGCACACTAATAATTTAGGCTGAGGCATACTAATAATTTAGGATGAGTCACACTAATAATTTAGGCTGAGGCACACTAATAATTTAGGATGAGGCACACTAATAATTTAGGCTGAGGCACACTAATAATGTAGGCTGGGGCACACTAATAATCTAGGCTGAGGCACACTAATAATGTAGGCTGAGGCACACTAATAATGTAGGCTGAGGCACACTAATAATGTAGGCTGGGGCACACTAATAATCTAGGCTGAGGCACACTAATAATTTAGGCCGAGGCACACTAATAATTTAGGCTGAGGCACACTAATAATCTGTATTCACATAAAATGTACCCTATGATCAGTGTGTGACCCAAGTAGAATATCTAAGCTATAAAAACCAAATGTCCTATCCTCAAATCATATGAAGTATACTAGCATGAAGAAGTCATAATCATCAGCAAACCGACCCTAATAAAGCGACTAAAGCAAAGTCAAATGATTAACAATTACTAGCTAAATAAGATCATTATTAATTGAGTTAATTAACAAGTTGATGATTGTTCAAATAAGGAATATCATTAACATAAAACAAAGTTTACGTAAAGGCTTACCAATGTTTGCTCACCTGCTTGTTCGTTGTGGCTGCTGAGGCCAAGGAATAGAAACTTCTCTGTTTGCTAGCTAAATTTGCTTTAAATCGTCAAGCCCGATAAAATGAATTTTAAAATTCTTAAAGATGAGGTGGTCTTATCCTGCTTTTGCCTTACTAACAGCTAGTAAACCTCTTACATTTATTATGTCAATGCAAACATGGCTGTCAACTGTATGAATCTCAAAATTCAATCTGAATGTTGAACTGTTGTTGTAGTTCTGAAGATGGAAGTCAATATTGTCCTCAAAATTGCTCAAATGAACACTTTCTATGTTCATCAATGTTGGGAAATATCAAAATTGCTGAAGGGATCAAAGAAGTCCTCTTAGCAGGAGATGGTTAGATGGCCTAATGGTTAGAGAGTCTGAATCATAATCCTAAGGTTTTGGGTACGGGTCTCTGGCCGGCCACGACTGAGGTGCCCTTGAGCAAGGCACCGAACCCCCCAACTGCTCCCCGGGCGCCGCAGCATAAATGCCACTGCTCCGGGTGTGTGTTCACGGTGTGTGTGTGTTCACTGCTGTGTGTGTGCACTTTGGATGGGTCAAATGCAGAGAACGAATTCTGAGTATGGTTCACCGTACTTAGCCGTATGTCACTTCACTCACTCACATTAGCAAAAGCATAAATTTAGCGGTAGCAACTGGTGAGTACCAACCTCTATAACCACAAAAACACAATAAACTTCAAATTCTTCTCAATTATGAGTTCATTCTCAGTTTATGGAATGATCTTAAAGCAACATGACTGCATACTGTGTCAGAGGTAACTAAAGTAGCACTTTTTATATACACATATAGATTATAGTTTTAACTGGAAGATATACATCACTTTTCATTTAGCTGGCTATCATATTGCCAACAAAGAACAAACACGAAAGTTTCTATACTTCTCACCACGTCATATAATAAATACGTCAAAAGGCCCAAATATGACATAATTCCAATCTATGAATTACCACTTACAGGTATGTTAGCTAGCATGTTAGTGTTGATTAGATAGCTAATGTTAATTTTAACGTAATGTGAGAAATGGTTAGTGGATGCAAACTGTGAATTTTGTGAAAGTTGCTTTGTTACTCCATAAGAGTCACTCGTTTTGAAGTTTGCTTTCACAAAGTGTGTGTTGTTTAATTACTGTAGCGTTATTTTAATGACATTATATTGTACTTATACGTTAAAAGAGCCGATACACTGTTTAATCTCACAATACACTCGACACTACTATGAGATGAAGAGATCGGAACAGAAGTAAGAAATTCCTGTGACTTTACCTATTAGCTAAATGATAAATCTAATTGTGAATTAACAAACAGGCTGAATCATTCTTAGAGTTTGCGTGTACTTTATTTTCAAACGTTTTTAAACGTTTATTCGCACACCCTCAACTGAAAAATGTAGATTTTAATCAATAAGTAATACATTAAAATTTAAGACTAAGAATCTTAGTGTTAAGGTGCATTGTGTACACATTGTGTAGAATGGTTCAGAAATTACAGTATGTTGTGTACATTGTGTAGAATGGTTCAGAAATGATAATAACATTTTGTAATAACAAACAAATTCCAATTTTTGCATTTGTTAGCCTGATCAGAATATTTCAAACTCCATACACCTGAAGCTTGTTCTCGAGGCCTGTAATGCAACAACACTCTTGGTCCTTTGTACTCATCATCAGACATACATCTGTTTTCACTAGAGACAAGGCAAAATAATCCTGTAAAAAGGTGTTGAAGGCTGTAATAACACGGCCCTCAGCGCTGGGATAGCACCGACTGGATGTGTGTCACTGACAAGCTTGTTATTGAATGTTGTTGAGTGTTCCTGGGTATGTTGCGTATGTCACTATTAGATACTTTTCTCCAAAGTCCCCAGGCAGCATTAAGATAAACCCCACCAAAGCTTCCAGTACTGGGTGAAAAGCACAATTTCCTCTGGCTGCTGAAGCCCCAGAACACGGGGACCTTTGTAAATACCTCTTAAACCTCCCAGACTGTAAATCCAGGAGGCAGCGCAGAGATTCCAGTCTGTGATTTTTGGCCCTGGCTCTCGGCTTTTACTGGGGAAAGCTGAATGGAGGACTGCTCGAACTGGAACAGCCTCACAATGGGTGCTTTGTAATGGCATGAGCTTCTTAGTAATGGCCCAGAGCCTCTCTGGAAAGGCTAAATGGTTGTCTAGTTGTGGAAAATGTGTCACGGTGAAATGTGCCTTGCTGCAGATCTGCCTCTGGATCGCCTTTTTCAGCAGCAAAGAAGTAAAGAAGTTTGTGAATTTGACAGCAAACAACTTTTAAAGCAAAAATAAAAGCAGATACATTTTTTACAAGTTTTAACGCGTCTAAGACATAGAGAGGAAAATGCTCGTGGTTGCCAGATACGTGTTTTAGAATGTAAAGTGGTTGATAAAATGAGTCAGAAATCCAAGATTCCATATAGACCAAGATTTCACATATTTAGGAAATCATTATCATCTTAACAAAGTTGTGACTACGACAAAATTATTATATTAAAATAAACAGAAATGAATGAAGAATGACTAATGAATATTTTCTACTAGATCATAAAGTTTACATTTTTTCTACATATTATTTCACTAATAAAGGCTACTACTACTACTAATAATAATAATAAAAGCTTAACCTCTCATCTTTCAATCATATATGAGATTTCTGTACTACTGTGTGTACTGACTATGTATGAGCACATTGCATCCTTTCCAAATTTTCCGCATTTGCACATTTCAACAGGTACTAAACATTTTGCACATTTTTTTAACCTGTTTGTAAATGTATCTAATTTCTGTTAGTTAACTACTGTATGTAAATGGTTCTGCAATTTCTGGAGCTCGCTCCCAAGAATTTCACTCACCATGGCACATGTGTTGTGGTGATGTGACAATAAGGGTGACTTGACTTGACTTGACTTGACATTATTTCAGTCATTTAAAAGTGAGGTTTAAAAACATTGTGCGTAAACCTGTTAAATTCATAAAGAAACAAACAAAAAACAGGAAGCGCCTTTGCCTCTATTTAGATATTAAAGGAGAGTTTTCCATAAAATTAAATACTGCACTATTTAAAAGTCATAAAATACAAAGAAATAAAAGGATTCTTCAGAAACACAGATTGTATCGATGTTGTTTTATTATATTATAGATATTTTTTTTACACTTAATAACACATTTTTAAAAATGGAAGAAAACAGCCTGTAGAAAATAATCTAATTAGTTAGTAAAACAACTGACCTGGCAACTCACCCTCTGTGTGTGTGTGTGTGTGTGTGTGTGTGTGTGTGTGTGTGTGTGTGTGTGTGTGTGTGTGTGTGTGTGTGTGTGTGTGTGTTGTCTTTCATCAGTTAGCGTGTCACTGCCATCTACAGATCAACAGTGAAAAGTTCAACTTTGTTAAATCGAGCTGTTTGTTCTTTCTTCTTTTATTTTGAGGAGAAAGCATTTGTAAGCACAGCAAATATGTTAAAGCTTTAGCACACATAACATAAGTTTTTAATGACTATTATATATTTTCTATAATTATATATGCATATACAGTATGTACATACAAATGATCAAAAGTTATATATGTTGAAGTCCATTCCAGGTTCTTCTGCTGTCAGCCAGGACCAGGAATGTGAGAAACCAGACTGTTTAAGATTGTTGAAAAAAAAAAAAAAAAAGAACAGCAGTTTTTTCTTTCTAGTTTTGGTGATCCTGTTCTTACCGTAGCCTCAGAGTCCTGGAAAGTAATGTGGTCTTCTGCTGTTGTAGTTCATCTGCCCCATGGTTTGAAATGTGCCTCCTGAGATGCTTTTCAGATTTCCACAATTGTAAAAAGTGTTTGGAGTTATGTTTACGGAATTTAGCAGACACCCTCATCCAGAGCAGCTTAAATTTATCTCATTTATACAATTGAGCCTTAATTGAGCCTTGCGCAATGGCCCAGGAGAGGAAGCTTGGTGACCTTCTGATCAGTAGTCCACTTTAACCACTTAGCTGTCCTTGCCTTCCTGACAGCCTGGTCATTCTCCACTGAACTCTCTTCAGCATAATGTTTCTCTCATTAGAATAATAATACTGTGTAAACTCCAGAGACTATTGTGTACAAAATTCTTAACAGACTTCTCAAACACACCCATCTGTCACCAACAATCATGGTTCCAGTCACTGAATCTCACATTATTTTCCCACCGATGATGTTTGACACGAACATTTAACCGACTGAATATTTTCAGGACAGGTATTTCTAAAATAGTGGCATATATAGTGCACAGAATTTGCTTTCTGAATTTGTTTTTTGTTTAATGTTATTATAAAGAATCATAGTACTGACATAAATACATTAATTGAAAAAATTGTAATTTTTTAATTAGTAAATAAATAAAAGTGTAATAAAAGTAAGATAAAAATAACACTAGGAATGATTTTTGATCTTTTTTAATAATATACACTATGAATCTTCATTCTCGAATATTATTATTATTATTATTATTATTATTATTATTATTATTATTATTATTATTATTATTATAAAATATGGCATAAATAACCATTTAAATATTTATATATATTTATTATATTATTTATATACTTGTATATAAATACTGTAATATTTACTAATATATTCTAATAATTATATAATTATAATAGTAGTTTTATAACAATTTATAAAATAATATTATAAACATTCTAATAATATACACATGGCATACACTGTATCCTATTAGCCAAGTTTAATTCTTGTCATAAAGGTGTAATAATCCAACACTCAATTAAAACTAAATTACATTAAATGTCCTAAAGCTGTGCAAAGTTTGCTAACTGGAGACAGTGTGTTAATGAGTAAACCTGCACTTTGTCCCACTTTAACAAGAAATGTCATCATCATTGTTAATGGTGCAGAAGTTGTTTGAGTTCTATATGAACTTATGAACTTTATTTATTTTGCCTATTCTAACAGGGCAGGTCATTTGGAGGAGATCCGACACTGGCGTGATTGTGAAAGACTGGAGATATCATTGGCACAGCGCTATAAGGAGGAAAGCCGTGTTTGAACTGCCTCGACGTCTCTCCCCAACATACGCGACCATGGACATAGGAACTGCGATTCTAATTATTGGTTTTGCTGCTCTAGTTGCAGCCTTTTGCTTGTTGGTAATCGGATTGGTGTTTTCTGAGGTAATGAATGCTGAAATTCCTCCAGGACTTGCCAATCGTGGAAAACTGCAGGTTATGCACTGCAGTATGGTCGGGATAGCAGTCATGGTGAGTGTGTACATGGGACTTGTTGAGGATTTTTACATTTCTATTGTCTTCAGTTCTCCAAAAGTGGACAGTACCCTATATAATGTGTGTTATACGGTATATACTTGTTACAGAAACCCAGTTGTATATTAATCTGCATCTGATCTGTAGAGGTGTAACATAGTGTTTATCTTTCATTATCCTGGTTTGTATTTGAGCTACAGGGCAAGTTAACATATAACTCAACACAATACAAAGTCCATTCAAGTAGTTGCCCGTATTTCTTAAAAAGTGTTACGGTTATTATTTCACTGTGCAATGTGTATTCTTTCATTTATAATCGTATTATTCTCCTCATAGCATTCATTATTAAAGTCACAATCTGTAAGCATTGAAATAATAAAGTCGGCCACGTCGGTTAATGTGGTTGTAATCACGGCATCAAGGGCACTGAAGAGCTTCAAACCGTTTCATGTGTAAACACACTCAACTAATTCAAGGTGAAAAACCTGTCCAGTCATTATTCCTCAATACATCATAGATTTATCTGCTGAAATCCGAAAGCAATGTGTAGAATACAGGGCTCTCAAGTTTGAGAAGCACTGGCCTAGACTACTTGTTCTGAGCAGGTGAACAAGCTGTAAAACTGTTGGCTAAGTTACAGACACTCATGAAAAACTCATGCTGATGATCTGGGAAACGTCTCTAACAGCAGTCAAAATGTCATTGTTTCTGTCAAAAAAGTTGTGAATTTGTTGTAACATTAAAACAGGAGATCACGACTTACTCTGTGCTCAAAGTGATGCTCGCAGCTCCTGTGGTTTTGTCTGTGGGTGAAGGAGGATGATGCTGAACAATTCTAGGATCTGCTTTTTTAACATTGGCTGTTGTGCTACAATAGTGCTATTTTCACATTGTATTTCTCAGTATATCAATGCGTGACACCTGAGAATAATTAAACCTTTAATGGTTGTAATGCCCCAGAAATAACCTATAATGAATCGAAAACTTCTCCACAGCTTATTAAATATGCCATTATCTATGAATATACATGAAAATGCAGATATATAAACACACACCTGAATGTCCTCCTTAAACCAAGTGAAGGAAAAGGGAAGGAAATCCAACAGTGCTAGTTTAAGTACATAAAATACGGATCTTTCATAATATACAGCATGTTGACATAATTATTTTCTTCATATACGGTTACAGATCAGAATTCTTAACGGTTAGCAACCGTTAGCTATCCATTAATATCTTATGCTAACAAAGTTTAAAATTACTTAGATAAGTAAAATAATATAAAAAAAAAATAACAATAACTTGTAGTTGGCTAATGCTAAAGCTAACTCGCATGCTAGTGTTTTAAGGTTATTCATGCTAATGCTAGGTGAAATTTAAAGTGGTGAATGGTAAATGTTTCACAGTGTTTGAAACTTTTCGTTTTTAAAATTAACTAAGAGACCCATGTGTCAGAATAACAGTACACACTTTTGGCTCTCTTACTTAACATTAGCTAGATAACCTCACAGGTTCTAAAAGTTTCTAGGTAATCTCTAGTGCTTTTTTATTGATGTAACAACCTGAGCATATATGTGGCTGCCCCTTAAGAATGTTTCTGTCTAAAATGGATTTTTTTTTGTCTCAGGGTCGTATCCTGGAGCGCCTGGGTTTGTGTCATCAGTTGCATTTTACCCGATGGTTGACAGGTTGTATGCTTGGCCGTAAACGTCCCTCCCCTGCTGGTCTCCGCATTAAAGACTCAACCTTTGCTGGAGTGCCAGTGAGGATCTACGAACCCACAGCTGTTTCCGAGCACAAAAGACGAGGACTCGTGTATTTTCATGGAGGAGGATGGGTCCTCGGCAGCATCGGTGAGACACACAGCTTGTTTGTTTGTTTTATATGAGTCCATATGATTTTGAATGATCAAATATCTCACCTTTCCTACACGTTCTTTAGACATGTACGATGGAGTATGTCGACACATTGCAAGAAACAGTGACACCGTGGTCGTGTCTGTTGGGTAAGAAACGCAAAACGTGTCTTTTCCAAAAAATGTAGACAATTAAATAAATTAATTAAAAATGGGGTTTTACAGTATTTTTTTATATTGCTATTTTTAACAAATAAAATTTCAGATTTCTAAAAATATTTAACATTTTTATTTAAATATCCATTCATTTCCTTTTGCATTTTTATGCCAAAGGAAATTTTTTTTAAACGTTTACTTTAAAATATAAACTTTCAGACTTATTTTAGAAGTATACTTTTGATCATAAATTGACATATATGTCAATCATATAAGTTCTATAATATTTTAAAAAAAAAAACAATTTGAAAGAAGAATGAAAGAAAATTAATTTTATGTTTTTTATTGAAATTTAGAAAAAAATGTTTTACACCTTTAAACATTTTTTATACAATATTGGCAATAATATTTTATATGCTATAATCATAACAGTTAATACAAATAAAACTAATTTTTAAAAAAATATTAATACATAATTAATATGTATATATTTGTCATTTTAAATATAACAATTTTATGGTTAATATTCAATAATCATATATTGTAAGGTTTGTACTCAAATTATTTTTAAAATGATTCATTCATTCGTTTGTGTTATGAAAGTACAGAAAATCATTGTGCTGGTTGTTATCCTGACAGTTACAGACTCGCTCCCGAGCACCGTTTTCCTGCCGCACTAGATGACTGCGAGCTCGCTACACGTCATTTCCTGTCTGTGGCGGCTGATTTCAATGTGGACCCGCTTCGTGTGGCACTGGGAGGAGACAGTGCAGGTGGTAATCTAGCAGCCGCTCTTAGCCAGAGGCTGGCCACATGCCCGGATGGGCATCTGCCGTCACCCTGTGGCCTTGTCCTCATCTACCCGGCTCTGCAGATGGCCGACTTCAACCTGCCCTCTTATCAGCAGAACCACGCTGTGCCTGTATTGTTCCGTGCTCGTATGCTTTTCTACTATCTCCAGTACCTAAATGGTGACATGTCTGTGTGCCAGGATGTGCTGGAGGGCAGACATGTTCCCGCCGAGCTAAAGCTGCATTACAGCAAGTGGCTCGACCCCTCAAACCTCCCACCAGAATTCCGAGGTGGCACCCAAAAGCAGGTGGTGACAGCCCATGACGGTGAAGTGTATCACATAGTTAAAGGTGGTCTCGAACCGGGAATTTCTCCTTTACTGGCCGAGGATAAAGTTCTCCGCCTCACGCCGCCCACTTTTATCTTGACCTGCCAGTACGATGTGCTGAGGGATGATGGGATTCTGTACAGGAAGAGGCTGCAGGACCTGGGAATCAAGGTCACATGGTATAATGTCCCTGATGGCTTCCATGGCATTTTGAGCTTCTTCAGAAAGGGCTGGATGAGCATTCCTGCTGGAGTGAAGGCCATGGAGCAGATTGTCAGTTACATAAAGACACTCTGAGGCCTGGAGGTTCTACTCCAGTGTTTTCTGTTCTCCAGCCTATACCCTAAATTTATATTGTGTGTAATTAACACCCTTTCTCATCCAAATTCACATATCAACATGTGATTTTTTATGTTTATTTTTCTTGTATTTTGTTTATTTTGTTGTATTTATCTTTATTTTTCAGGCAAAAATCGTAGCCTGTTTGTTCAGAAACCCTAGTGGTGAAACATCTACCATCTGATTATTCTGCAAAAATATCAGCGCTATGTTCTTTATATGAAAGCTGTCAACCAAAGCGGCATGTCCTCAGTAATAAACTGTGTATTTACATTTAAAACATGAGCTTTCATCGTCTCTTTGGTTTGAAGCACTCAGTATCTGAACAGACATGTTTCATTTGGGAAATCACAAATCAAATACCTTTAACGGAAAAAATAATGAATAAGAATAAGATCAATAAAGAACCTTGAACCCTGAATTAATGGAGTTCAATAGCTACCATAAGATGTCCGTTGTAAGTAAGTATTGAGGTAATCACATGCAGGTTAATAAAGCGACTCGGGTTCTTCTTAATTAATAAATTCAAGAAAGTATTACACACATATGATAATTCATCATTGAGCTGACACACAGGAATAAACTTATAGCAATTTAAACAAAAAACAAATGCAAAGGCTCTTACATTTCTATGAAATGTTCATAAAATCATGACCCAGATTCTTAGAGACTTTATTTATTTTGCCTATTGTAACAGGACAGGTCATTTGGAGCAGATCCGACACTGGCGTGATTGTGAAAGACTGGAGCTATCATTGGCACAGCGCTATAAAAAGGAAAGCCGTGTTTGAACTGCCTCGACGTCTCGCCCCGACATACGCGACCATGGACATAGGAACTGCAATTCTAATGATCTGTTTTGCTGCTCTAGTTGCAGCCTTTTTCTTGTTGGTAATCAGAGTGTTTTTTTCTGAGGTAATGAATGCTGAAATTCCTCTCGGAGTTGCCAGTCGTGGAAAACTGCAGGTCATGCACTGCAGTATGGTCGGGATAGAAGTCACGGTAAGTGTGTACATGGGACTTGTTGAGGATTTTTACATTTGTATTGCCTTTAATTCTCCAAAAGTGGACAGTACCCTATATAATGTGTGTTATACAGATTATACTTGTCACATTTTGCATGCCTGTAATGAATGCTATAGTGATACCCAGTTGTATATTAATCTGCATCTGATCTGTAGATTTGTAACATCTTCAGTGTTTATCAGTGTTAATCTTTCATTATCCTGGTTTGTATTTGAGCTACAGGGCAAGTTAACATATAACTCAACACTTGATACAAAGTCCATCCAAGTAGTTGCCCTAATTTCTTAAAAAGTGTTACGGTTATTATTTCACTGTGCAATGTGTATTCTTTCATTTATAATCGTATTATTCTCCTCATGGCATTCATTATTAAAGTCACAATCTGTAAGCGTTGAAGTAATAAAGTCGGCCACGTCGGTTAATGTGGTTGTCATCATGGCATCAAGGGCACTGAAGAGCTTCAAACCGTTTCATGTGTAAACACACTCAACTAATTCAAGGTGAAAAACCTGTCCAGTCATTATTCCTCAATACATCTTAGCTTTAGCTGCCGAAATCCGAAAGCAACGTGTAGAATAATAAAACCTTTAATGGTTGTAATGCCCCAGAAATGACCTACTGTAGAATGAATTGAAAACTTCTCCACAGCTTTCCCCTTATTAAATATGCCATTATCTATGAATATACATGAATATGCAGATATACACACACACCCCTGAATGTCCTCCTTAAACCAAGTGAAGGAGAAGGGAAGGAAATGCAACAGTGCTAGTTTAAGTACACAAAATACGGATCTTTCATAATATAAAGCATGTTGACGTAATTATTTTCTTCATATACGGTTACAGATCAGAATTCTTGACGGTTAGCAAGCTATCCATTAAATGTGGGGTGCACAATGTTTGAAAAATGCTTCAGAAAACTGACTCGGGCCGTCTAACAAAACAAACATGTAGCCAATAAGCAGAAAGGGGTGTGTCTTCTCAATATGTGGTGGAGAGAGTGTTCAGTGCGCATGTCTGACATTAGCCGAAAGCGATTAAAACATTGACAAGGCGGATACCTGCGGTTACCGCTGCCTCGGTTTTTAGGTGTTGAACGTCTCCTTCCGCGTGAAACGGAGCTAAATCTTTAACGATACAACACACAGTACTACAAAAACACATTTGACCTTTATTACCATAGTATTACTCATTGAGTTCATTTATTGATAAAAATATACCCTCAGCCAGCTGCCCCAGCAGGTTCCGCCATAATAGTATGTATGTGTGGAGCAGTGCTATCGATACAGTGGTGACACCCATTTGGGTTAGGGGAGTGTTTGTTTTGGTGATTTCAAATGTCAACATTTGTTTTCAAACATTGTGCACTTTGCCTTTAATATCTTATGCTAGCAAAGTTTAAAATTACCTAGCTAAATAAAATGAAATCCCAAGCATACAGTAGATATTATTGATTTCATGCTGTAGCTACCTAAAATTAAGAAAATAACCTGTAGTCGGCTATTGCTAAAGCTAACTTGCATGCTAGTGTTTTGAGGTTATTCATGCTAATCCTAGGTGAAATTTAAAGTGGTGAATGGAAAATGTTTTGCAGTCGGAATGACGGTGAGGTATGTACACACTTTTGGCTCTCTTACTTAACATTAGCCAGATAACCTCACAGTTTCTAAAAGTTTCTAGGTAATCTCTAGTGCTTTTTTATTGATGTAACAACCTGAGCGTACAGTATATGTGACCCTGCCTCTTAAAGGTGGGGTCTCTGTTGTTTGAGAGATGCTTCAGAAAACCGTTGGTCCACCAAACAAAACAAAAACAAAACTAATGTTTAGCCAATGAACAGAAAGTGGTGTGTTTTGTCAATATGGGTGGAGAGAGTGTTCAGTGCGCATGTGTGACATTAGCAGAAAGCGGTTTCAACATTGACATGGAGGATAAAAACAAAGAAAGAAAGCGAAGAAAGGCTTATGATAAGGCAAGAAGTAGGACATGTTAATATAGGATCAGCTTTCCAGCGCTGGAGAGAACTGAAGGAGCAGGAAGTTGGCCACATATTCACAGATTCGAGTTTTCTTAGTCAATAACTCCTGAGCTAAACGCTGTTACTACACAAATAACACCTCTTTTCTATCGTAGTAATGTAGAGAGGCAGCTACAACCGCGTTTTGTGTAGTAACAGCGTTTAGCTCAGGAGTTATCGACTCAGAAACTCCAATCTGTGAATATGCGGCCAACTTTACTTAAGACGCCGAGGTTGTTTTTTCCTTCTCGATAGGTGAGTAACGTTGGTTTTGCTTTGTTACACAGAACTAATATATGCCTTTGTCCTTTACATGATTATGCTTGTGTGTCATTTTTGCTTGTTTGTTTATCTGCAATCGTATTGTTCTTCCCTTCAGCTATGATAAAGACAAGACACATTTCTTTCCATTAGTTGTCTGGGTTACGTATGTATGTGTGGGCGAAGCTATCAATACAGGGGTGGGGCCCATTTGGGTTAGGGGCGCGTTTGTTTTGGTGATTTCAAATGTCAACATTGGCTTTCAAACAGTGGAGACCCCACCTTTAAAACATGTATAAAGCTGTACTGAGAATGTTTCTGTCTAAAATTGATTTTTTTGTCTCAGGGTCGTATCCTGGAGCGCCTGGGTTTGTGTAATCAGGTGCATTTTACCCGATGGTGGACAGGTTGTATGCTTGGCCGTAAACGTCCCTCCCCTGCTGATCTCCGCATTAAAGACTCAACCTTTGCTGGAGTGCCAGTGAGGATCTACGAACCCACAGCTGTTTCCGAGCACAAAAGACGAGGACTCGTGTATTTTCATGGAGGAGGATGGGTCCTCGGCAGCATCGGTGAGACACACAGCTTGTTTGTTTGTTTTATATGAGTCCATATGATTTTGAATGATCAAATACGTCACCTTTCCTACACGTTCTTTAGACATGTACGATGAAGTATGTCGACACATTGCAAGCAAGAGTGACACCGTGGTCGTGTCTGTTGGGTAAGAAACGCAAAACGTGTCTTTTCCAATAAATGTAGACAATTAAATAAATTAATTAAAAATGGGGTTTTACAGTATTTTTTTATATTGCTATTTTTAACAAATAAAACTTCAGATTTCTAAATATATTTAACATTTCTATTTAAATATCCATTCATTTCCTTTTGCATTTTTATGCCAAAGAAAAATACATTTTAAATGTTTATTTATATAAACTTTCCGACTTAATTAGACTTTTAATCATAAATTGTCATATATATCAATCATATAAGTTCTATAATATTTTTTTTTAAAAACACCAATTTGAATGAAGAATGAAAGAAAATGAATTTTTAGTTTTTTATAGGCATTTAGAAAGAATTGTTTTACACTTTTAAACATTTTTTTTTATATAATATTGGCAATAATATTTTATATGCTATAATCGTAATAGAAAATCATTGTGCTGGTTGTTATCCTGACAGTTACAGACTCGCTCCCGAGCACCGTTTTCCTGCCGCACTAGATGACTGCGAGCTCGCTACACGTCATTTCCTGTCTGTGGCGGCTGATTTCAATGTGGACCCGCTTCGTGTGGCACTGGGAGGAGACAGTGCAGGTGGTAATCTAGCAGCCGCTCTTAGCCAGAGGCTGGCCACAAACCCGGATGGGCATCTGCCGTCACCCTGTGGCCTTGTCCTCATCTACCCGGCTCTGCAGATGGCCGACTTCAACCTGCCCTCTTATCAGCAGAACCACGCTGTGCCTGTTTTGCTCCGTGCTCGTACGGCATTCTACTATCTCCAGTACCTAAATGGTGACATGTCTGTGTGCCAGGATGTGCTGGAGGGCAGACATGTTCCTGCCGAGCTAAAGCTGCATTACAGCAAGTGGCTCGACCCCTCAAACCTCCCACCAGAATTCCGAGGTGGAACCCAAAAGCAGGTGGTGACAGCCCATGACGGTGAAGTGTATCACATAGTTAAAGGTGGTCTCGAACCGGGGATTTCTCCTTTACTGGCCGAGGATAAAGTTCTCCGCCTCACGCCACCCACTTTTATCTTGACCTGCCAGTACGATGTGCTGAGGGATGATGGGATTCTGTACAGGAAGAGGCTGCAGGACCTGGGAATCAAGGTCACATGGTATAATGTCCCTGATGGCTTCCATGGCATTATGAACTTCTTCAGAAAGGGCTGGATGAGCATTCCTGCTGGAGTGAAGGCCATGGAGCAGATTGTCAGTTACATAAAGACACTCTGAGGCCTGGAGGTTCTACTCCAGTGTTTTCTGTTCTCCAGCCTATACCCTAAATTTATATTGTGTGTAATTAACACCCATTCTCATCGACATTCACATATCAACAACGTTCAGAAGTGTATTTTTGCTTAATTTGTCAGTCAAAAAAAAATTGTTAGTTTCTTCAGAAACCCTAGTGGTGAAACATCTACCATCTGATTATTCTGCAAAAACATCAGCGCTATGTTCTTTATACAAAAGCTGCCAACCAAAGCGGCATGTCCTCAGTAATAAACTGTGTATTTACATTTAAAACATGAGCTTTCATTGTCTCTTTGGTTTGAAGCACTCAGTATCTGAACAGACATGTCACCTCAGGACTTGTTTACTTATATTTGGGAAATCACAAATCAAATACCTTTAAAAATAATGAATAAGAATAAGATCAATAAAGAACCTTGAACCTTGAAATAATGGAGTTCAATAGCTACCATAAGATGTCCATTGTAAGTAAGTATTGAGTCTTTTTTTGTATAACAGGACATTGTGTCACTTTTTGTTGGTGGTAATCACATGCTGGTTAATAAAACGACTCGGGTTCTTCATAATTAAAAAATTCAAGAAAGTATTACACACATATGATAATTCATCATTGAGGTGACACACAGGTATAAACTTCTAGCATGTAAGGGCTCATTTCTATGACATTTTCATAAAATCATGACCCAGAATCTTAGAGACATTCTCAATGGGCAGATCTCCAAATCTAAAAATAAAACCACAAACGTCTACAGTGCATGCAAAAGTTTGTACACCCGTAGGACAAAACGACTGATAAAAATGACTAATAATGCGATTTATGTGTATCCTCTGTATATTTCTGTGTATTTTTAAAACAGATTCTGTATTTAGCATTATTTTGGCTCATTATTATTAACAAGGCAGTTTTACGTCTAACATGAAGACATTTTGTATTCCATATTAGTACACTGGCAATTTCTTTTCTATATTCTGGAAGATGTTTTTTTTTCTTCCAAATAACAGTCTTAATATCTTTATATCTCTTTATATGTATTTAGTCCTTGCAGACAAAACCTCATTTATAAATTCATCAAGTGAAATTCGTCATATGGAATCTGAGCTTCTTTCTTAATGAGTGTTTACCTTGTTTCTATAGTAACAGACCGCTCTGTCCTTCCCCCCTGCTGTGACAGCGTTACAATTGAGCTGCGATCGTTTCTGTCTTTAGTTTGAATGTAAAAGTGCTGGAGTTTCTGTTGCACGAGGACACGGGGAGGTAAGGTGCATTATGCAAGAAAAGGACATGACTTATGATAAATGGAAGCAGCCAGGATGGAGGATTGAGCAGAAATATGCCAACAAAGTGCTCATAGGCAACTGGGCTGAGGAAAGACTGCAGGTATCACTTTACACCTGCTTCCTTGAGTTGTTCTAGTGACACAGAACTGGATTTACTGATAAAAATGACATGTAATGGAAGATAAAATAGATATGAAAACTACCATATCATACATATACATATATATCATACATACTACCCTTAACTTTAACACTGAAACAAATAAATATAATGCGAAAATAACATCCATTAATCTGTAACTCCACTGTCACCATGTGTTGTTCCTAGTAAAACAGAATAGTATGCTTTTCCTAAAATGTAATATAAAATTAATAAGACATAACTGTACTGCTAGTAAGAATAGAAATAGATCATATATTTGCTTTATTATGCTCAGTATAGGAATCAGAAACATGACCTGGATTTGTCTAGAATTCGAATCTTGAATATATAATGCAGAATCCGGGATTTGAATTTCCATAACATAACTAATGCTGTGTGAATGTCAACTAACTTAATACTCAACTAAGAATTTTCTCTCATCTTCCTTAACACTTTTAGCAGACACCCTTATCCAAAGTGACCTTATTTTATTGCATTTTTTATACAACCAAGCTTGGTGGAACTGGGATTCAAACTCATGACCTTCCAAGCAGTGGTCCAACACCTTAACAATTAAGCTGCCATGTTTTTTTTTTAAAGAAACATCTAAAGAACTAAAGATATATCTAAAAATCCATTTAAATAAACATTGTACTACCCACATACCCCTTTAAAGAAACTTTAACTATTTAACTTCCCTTTTACAAAAACTTTAACTATCTAACTACGCTTTTAGAGAACCTTTAACTATCTAAATTCCCTTGTACGGAACCTACAACTATTTAACTATCTAACTAAGCTTTTACAGAGGGAAGTTCTGTTTACAGAACATTTGTCAATGTCAATGTCAACTTTATTTGTATAGCACTATTCAAACAAAACATGTTGACCAATCTGCTTTACAAAATCTAAGTATAAAAAAGAAATAAATACAATTTTATTAATAGCAATACACACATTTACAGTAATAATAAAACATTTCAACAAGAGGGATATGCCATGGAAAACAAGTATGTCTTAAGTTGTATTTTAAAAATGTACACGGAATCAGCATCCCTGATGTACATGGGTAAGCTATTCCAAAGTCTAGGTGCTACTGCTGCAAATGCACGATCCCCTTTCCCCCTTAACATTTAACTATCTAACTTCCCCTTTACAGAACCTTTAAATATCAAACTTCCCCTTTTACAGAACCTTTAACTATCTAACTTTCCTTTTACAAAACCTTTAACTATTTAACTATCTAACTAAGCTTTTACAGAACCTTTAACTATCTAACTTCCCTTTTACAGAACCTCTAACTATCTAACTATGTAACTAAGCTTTTACAGAGAGAAGTTCTGTTTACAGACCATTTAACTATCTAACTAAGCTTTTACAGAACCTTTAACTATCTAACTTCCCTTTTACAGAACCTCTAACTATCTAACTATGTAACTAAGCTTTTACAGAGAGAAGTTCTGTTTACAGACCATTTAACTATCTAACTAAGCTTTTACAGAACCTTTAAATATCTAACTTCCCTTTTCCAGAACCTTTAACTATCTAACTATCTATAAGCTTTTACAGAACCTTTAACTATCTAACTATATATAAGCTTTTACAGAACCTTTAAATATCTAACTTCCCCTTTACAGAACCTTGAACTATCTAACTTCCCTTTTACAGAACCTTTAACTATCTAACTATCTAACTAAGCTTTTACAGAACCTTTAACTATCTAACCATTTAACTAAGCTTTTACAGAACTTTTTAACTATCTAACTTCCCTTTTACAGAACATCTAACTATCTAACTAAGCTTTTACAGAGGCAAGTTCTGTTAACAGAACATTTAACTATCTAACTAAGCTTTTACAGAACCTTTAAATATCAAACTTCCCCTTTTATATAACCTTTAACTATCTAACGATCTAAGCTTTTACAGAACTTTTAACTATCTAACTATACACAAAATCTCTTGATCTTTTAACAAATTAAAAATCAATGGATTGCATTTTAAGAACTAAACGCCGCTTTTTAATTCAGGGGAGAATGTAATACTCAGTTGCAATGTAGTTTATCAGTGTGTTGCAGTAGTCCTACACTGAAATGCAGTCACTGTTCAGTCTCAGCTCTAAGCTGTACTATGGGTGGAGATAGAATAATAAAAAGATAAAGGAAATTTTTGATTACAGTTCCCTAAAGATTTTATAAGTCCACAGAGTGTATGGAGTTGAACCTCTCCAGATTGCTAACCATGCAGAAATGGAATTAAATCCATAAATTGTACATCCAACTTATATAAACAAATAGTAAGTACACAATGAAAACTGACAAAATTGCAGCTTTTAGTTATACAGTTTATCTCTGAAGCAGCAACGTTTAGGCTGCGGCTTGCTTCATTATTTTAATAGCTTCTAAAGTGTTGCTTTCACAAGCACTTAACAGATTTAATAAGCAAAACTCATGACATGTCTCTAATCTTGACCGTTACTCTGTCTAAGCATCTTATTCCCGCATTATTCATCTACTTCATCTCACCTCTAATTAAAGCAGTATATAAAAGCAGTTATTAAAAAACATTATGTACTTCACAAATGTCGATAAGCTTCATCTCAATTTTCTAGAAGGTCCAAATAGATGTCTTGCGTCTTTCTATTTATTCTAGGAAGAAAGGGTTTTCTGTTTGTTTTGGGTGAACTTTTATTTCCTCTCAGTCACAATCACCGGGCGCCTGCTGTTCTCGCAAACATACGGCCTGCAAACTGCAAACATTCACACTCTGTGATTCAGACCCTGATAGGGTAAGATTTCCTTGAGCAAGACTCAAGATCTTTGCAAAAGTGATTAGAGGTGTGCGATTAAGCTGACTCAGCACAGCCGGGGTGTTTGAACAGCAGACGAATAGCACTACCCTGGCTGAGTGTTCATTCGGCTCTGAGAGAAAGATGAGCTGGAAAAGCGGCAGCGATCGATAAGGCTGCTGATCGTGCACTGTGATTGCTGAGTGCTGCCGTTAGGTCCTCTTTTACACTTAGCTTTTTTTGCCTACTGTATATATTCTGTGTGTGTGTGTTTTTGTGTGTGTGTGTGTGTGTGTGTGTGTGTGTGTATGTCAGTTCTCTCAGAAGTGTAACACAGCACAAAGTAGCAACAGGCTGGACTTCAAGCCTCATCCAGACCACAAACCAGATGTGATCGTGAGGCGGACGGCGATTCGTAGATCTGAGGTTTGAGCAACGTGATTAAAAAAAATGTTGTATCATGCATAATGAGTGCTTAAGCATCTATATACTGTACAAGTACATTCTTATGCTACATTTGTACACTCCTAAGCATAAAGTGCAAAGGTGCTGTCATGAAGTGGCAAAGTGGAAGATATTGCACATATTCAATCCTATAAATTATTAACTTAATATGGAAAGTAATGTGGATACGGTACAGCACAGTAAATCCTACTGTATGAGCAAGTAAAGTGCAATAAAATTTCTTTTTCATTTCTGTCGTAATGCAGATTTTATGCCATGTAGAACTTGCAAGGATGAGAAAAATTCCCATTATTCTTGCTTGAAAGCATTCGCACAGTTCACATCACGGTCTGGATTAAAATGGTGGCTGAAATCTTAGCATAGAACTAAAGTAGGCTGTGAAATTTAAGTTGAAACCAGAATTTATTTCCTTGAATCTGGAGAAATCGTTGTTGAATTTTCCCAAAATAAAAACATCAGCGTGATATTCCCCAAGAAAGTGGTTATTTTATGACATAAATGCAGCACAAAATTGACATTAGCATTCAGAATGTTATACAACTGTTATAATGACATTAGCATTGGTAATGAATGTCATTACAACTGTTATAATGTTTGGCCATTTATGTCACATGCTAGTGAATGCTCCTTACATCAGGTTTTACTAGAAACTAGAGAGGAGACTGACGACAGCAGTCAACAACGGTCACAACTCAGTCAAACAACCCAGTTTATGGCATGTTTATGTCAGTCTTATGCATGGTTCAAGAAAATTGAGACCTTTATCTTTCTATCATCTGTGTGTCCAGGGTCTTCCTACCAGACTCCTCTTCTCCCACCATAACACTCCCACTTCACATTACTTGGTCACACTCTATGACGAGTCTTATAGTCGACATAGCTCCACTGGCCTTCCCAAGCTCCGCACATGGCACACTGACAAGATGGGTTGGATCCCTGAGAAGTCAGATCATCCGCTTTATGGTATTAACCCTTGAATTCTGTTATCTTAGTGTATCACCATGAGTTTCTGAGTTTATAGAAAGTTATATCCAGTTTATAACTACTAATATCATTAGTTATTGTTATATATATGAGTTATATAGTTGTTGTGCTTTAACAGTAATTTTTTGTTAGGTCATTCCGAACATTGAATCATGTGTTATGTGTCTTGACATAAAAAGGAGATAATGACAAAAATATATGACAAAAATAAAAAAACAAAATGACAAAAATGACATAAGCAGCTAATAAGATAACTGAGGTTTGTTTGTAAAAAGCCTTTATAAAATGTTAATGTATGCTTATATCAGTTGTCATGATGAGCTTATCATTTCATGTCACTCTATGATGAGTCATGTCTTTCTGGATTGAGTCATGTCACTCTGAATCATTACACTCTATGATGTGTCATGTCATACTATGACTGTATGATGAATCATGTCACTCTGATGAGTCATGTCACTGAATCATAACACTCTATGATGAGTCATGTCATATTATGACTGTATGATGAGTCATGTTACTCTGAATCATAACACTCTATGATGAGGCATATCATACTATGACTGCATGATGAGTCATGTCACTCTATGATGAGTCATGTCTCTCTGTGATGAGTCATGTCACTGTATGATGAGTCATGTCACTCTATAAACAGTTATTACGGCGTTACACAGTGTTACTAGTAATAAATAAAGCCAGATCACTCTTCCAATCAATATTCATTTTTGTAAAGCTTTTAAATTTGTTGCATTGGTGCTTGCTTGCCGTTGCATTTTCAGCGTTCTGTCACAAGTAGCAGCAGTTAAAAGTTAGTTGGGAATATGCTCCAAATCTGTCAGCAGGCTAATTAATGATTGCAGTACAGAACAGCTGAGTCCTGAGTCCTGCTCTCCTCCTTCCTTCTCTCCTCTTTTGCCTTCTACACACACACAAACACACACACACACACACACACACACACACACACACACACACACACACACACACACACACACACACACACACACACACACACACACGTATACATATTCCCAGGCCCTCCGACCAACTATGGTCTGACAGAGCTTTGGCGAGCGCAGCTGGAGAAGCAGCAGGCGGGGTCGCACATGCACAGTATGTACAGAGCGGCGTATCCAGTGCATCCCACAGATGCATTCTGTCAGCCTCGACATGCCAGAGCGCCACGCCTGACCTCCGTCAGAAAGAAGGACCTGAAAATAAACCACATGCAAGGAAATGCTGCTAGACCAATGTCACCTCTGCCATGTGTGTAACCCTGATTTTATCAGATTGATTGTGTGGAAAAATGCACATACATATCGTTAATGATTCAAAATAGCATCTATATATACACCTCTTAATAGAGAACATTGAACATTGTAAACATTCTCCATCCTTTTATTTAAAAGTCCTACACAATTTCCAGAATCTACACTAGATGTGTTTTAAAGTACAATAGTTCATAAGTAGAGTTACTGCTACCACCAGCAAGCGGGTGGACGTTGATTATTTGATTAATTATTATTTGATCTTATTCTATTTAAGTTTTTGCTTTTAAACCATACCAATGCACCAATGATTACCAATGAACTGCTTAATGTCGTGACAAGTCAGTCCATTATTTTCAGTATGTTGTACCATGTTTCTGTACGAGTCTTTTCACTTACCAGCCTCCCTTGAAACTTGTCTTGTTACCGTGCAACCGCAAAGTCCTTCATCCTCAAGACTTTCCCTTGGTGGAAATTTAAAACACTGACACTTAGAGACTCATAAATGTTAAATAAATGTCTACTTTCAGAAATCTCCACCATAACAATGATTATACAACAATTATATCCGCTCCACTTATTCCATTCGATTAAGTGACAGTTTCAAGAGCACTTTTCCTAGAACCGCACTGGGACATTTTATAGTGTGTATCCCCGTAGGCGCAAACCCTACTGGCTTATGCCTACGGCCAAATCATGGCATAATTGCACTCTTGCTTGTGCCATATTGCTTAATTATACAGAAAATCGTACTTGTTACATAACATTTGTAAACGCTAGTTATTATTAGGATAATGCATTACATTATATGTGTATTAATATATTAATATAAACCTGTGATTTGCTGAGCACCATGAACTTCTTTCAGAGCTGCTTTTATAGAAAATTAATCAGATATAATCATGAATTCAACAGCACTGAATTACAGAATAAAATTGATTATAATGAGCAAGAAAGTACAGCATATTTTTCATCTCTCTAAAATGCACATTTTATGTTTGTCCTAATATTCTGATAATCGGTGCAAATTTTGCACTAGTTTGTGGAATAAAAAAGAACAAAATCACATTTTGATCGGTGCTTCATTTCCTTTACATATTATATAATAGGTGTCACTCAAGACCCCAGCAACAGCAAAATCACAAATATGTTTTAAACGATTGTGAAACATTTCGATGTCCTATCAGATTGGCAAAATGTTTACAAAGGCAGGAAGGTTATTTTTTGGATTTTCTGTTTCAAAAATATGAATGTGCATAAAATGAAAATGAAATGAGAATCACTGTGTACCTTTTCTGAATTTTAGGAGATTCTCACAATGTCAATAAGATGAATATGCGAACTGAGCATGTGATGTTCAACATTATTTATTATTTTTTTTACACTTGTGGTCGTTCACTATCTTTTGGCTTCATTTTCAGAATGTAATTTCAAGCCTTTTCAGTATTTTTTCAGAAATCTTCATTATCAGAAGGTAAATGCATGTGTATGTACTGTATGTACATGAGAGAGAAACAACTGGTTCAATTTGCTAAGCCCTGTTTATCAATTTATCCCCTAACAGCCTGCAAATTAAATTTCTCGCCCAGATTTTGTTGCACGATGGATATAATGCGCATTGTTGTTGCCCCCACAATAAATGTGCGATGTTGAAACGGGCCATGTGTGCTGCAAAACGACTGACACTTTCATGAAGAGATTCTGAGGGAACTCCCATCCCATTAAGTGTTTAATTACAATGAATCAAAGTGTTTAATTACACAATCAAGGATGCATACATTTGATGGTCAGCCATCCATGTTACACTGTCCCTGCTGTCTGAAAATGCAGATCAGTTCTCCAAACCTTTCTGGTTGCTCCTACATTTTAAACTGTACATGTGGGGTTTTGTTTTCCAGTTTATGAACAACCAGTTAAATTCTGTTGACTCACGGTAAACATCCACATGATGGTGCCATTGTTACAGAGCATGAACAAGCGAGCAGGCAGGCATGGTTTGTTATGGCATACCATTCAGTATATCTTTTTTTCTCAGCTTTGTGTGAAAGTCCTTGTCTTGTATTAAAGCATCAAATAATTGATTACATATATTTATAAGGCAGATTATAGTCCAGGATTTATTATTTCATTAGCATACATATATATTCCAAGTACATCGTATTTAATATATGATTTTGATATATTACATATATATAATATATATTTATATACAGAATATAATATTTTTAAATGTGTGACATATATTTACATGTGACCTAAAGAAAGTGAGTATCCTAAAATTGACATAGTCTCACATGTACAGTATGCATATGCACAACTCAAAAATGATATGAAGGTTAATGATATGGTTAGGATTCGTCTTGTTTTATTCCGGTCCAGGTTGTGCTGGATCCTGAGCCTATCCTGAAACCACAGTGTGTATGGTGGGAATCTATCCTGGATGGGATGCTGGTACATCACTGGAACCATGCAAGCAACCATTCACACCTAGTGGTAATTGAGAGTAGCTAATCCACCTACCAGCATGCATTGGGAGGAAACTAGAGAACTATAGTAGGAAACTAAATATTCCTAAAAGACCATATGAAACCCCAAACAGTAATCCGAGCCCAGGAACGCTACCAATAACGCCACCGTGCCATCCCTCATGGGATTATGTTATGTTGCTGAAAATATATTACATATTTGGAAAGTTTAAATAGACACACTCAGTGGCACTACATAGTATTCAACAACATTAGCCTTATTTCACTTATCTAAAAGAGAAGCAATAAACATAAAAGTCCAGACATTGATGTCAATGAAGGACAGTGGGGGAAAAAAGCCAACATTTGATAATTTATCATTTTGAATTATTCATGAGTTCAAATGGGCGTGAGAGCAAAGCATGCTATGAATATCCTTATACCATTCTTCATAAATCTTGGAAATGATGAGCATTTGTGTTATTCATTACAGCAAATTGCAGCATGGCTCCACTCTACATATTGATTAGCTGACATTTTGCTTATAGCATTTTGGAGCAGTATGTTCGAGTGAAACACTTTAAGCAGTAGCACTAGACATTAGCAAGATTTAAGAGTTTACTTAGACCCAAGAGTGGACTGAAAAACTCTGATAACAAACAGCTCTCATTGGAACGGCAGATTTATCTCACTGGGAGTGCACACTAAATCTGATCTAGCTTTACAATTACTGGCTTTAATAGCCTTGATATTTCACTTCGACTGCCACTGATTAAGACGACTGTGCATTCCAGTAACTTAATATGGTCTCCAACTATGAACTCTGGGTGCGCCAGTCTTTTTCTCGACTCAGCTGACTGAATTCAAACGCTGGTTTGAAGAGTACGTTTATCAGGCAGTGCAAGAATAAAAGGGAATAAAATACCCTTAGATTGTGTGAGGATTTGTAAATCGTCCGCCACAAAGCCTGGAGATTTTTCATCAGCTAAGAACCTCATAGTAAACTGCCGATTTACACAATAGATGACATCATCCATAGTGACACACTGAAAGGGCGGGCAGTGTGGAATTTGCTTAGAACAGCACTCATACCATAGCTTGGCCACAACATGGTAGCGATACACACTGATCCCTATGTAAGGGTTAACGTCAAACCGATAAAGGAAGTTACGAACTGCTACCATTTCTGTCGTCCTTTCTTTGGTGCCTATAATCAAGCTCTGTCGCCAGACATCAGTTTTGGGGTTGTAGCGCAAGAGTGTATACTTCAGGGTGCCACCGGAAACAAACAGCTCACCGTTGCAAGCCGTAGCCCGATGGGCAACCGCAAAAGTCTCATTGGGTAGTGGTGCGACAAAGGTCCATCTGTTAGTCCTAGGGTCATAACGCTCCACTGTTGAGAGACACTCCCCTCCGATGGCATACACATGGTCATGTAGAGCTACAAGCTTGCAATGAGGCCTGGCCTCATTCATTGGACAGATTTCACTCCAAATGGAGGTCATGGGGTTGTAGCAAAACACCTTTCTTGATGGTAATGTGCATTGGAAGCCTACAGCTACAAACAGATAGTTATCCATGGTGCACATTGCACAGCCCTCGGATGAGACTTCCTGAGGGATTTGGCACTGAAGATCCCATGTGTCTTTGTAATCATCATAGTAAAAAAGTCCACTAGCTCCTCTTACAATGTAGGAGTCTGTAGACCGTGAATGACTTCTGGTCCTATCTGGGGAGTCCATGTCTGCGACCATGAGGTGTCTTTTGCCTCTACTGCGTTGCCTCTGGATCTGGTCTCGCTCACCTGCCTTAAGTCGACCGTACAGGTTTGGATCTCGTAGAACCTGAAAGTAATTGTCTGACATAACTCTCAGAGCAGCTTGCTGAAGAGCATTGTGTCTATGTTTCTTGGCAAGCATCAGTGCTTCCAGACAATTGCCCAGGTCAAGTTTTCCAGTTAAACTCTCCAGTTCTGCATTTCCTATGTTCTCCACAGGAAGGTGAAAAAATTGGGCCCTAGCCACTGTTTCCACTTGTGGATCCTCAGAGAATTGTATTTGTTTTGATGACTCTGTGGAGTTTGTTGAGAAATCATTTAGAAGTGTGGGTGAGCGGCATTGAGTCACAGGAGGAGGAAAAGGGATCTGGACTTCTGACTCTGCAGCAGCAGCAAGATAACTGTCCTTGCGAATTAGTCCATGTCTGAGATGTCTTCCAGTTTCTGATCTGATGGGAATTTGAGACACTCTTTCTGAGTCAATTACAATGTCCAGATCTCTAATGATTAAAGATGAAGGCAAGGGACTCGGTGTCCGGGGTTTATCCTTTATGCTGGCTTCATATGGTCCATAAATTGGACTTCTAGAATGGGTGGGGCTTAAATCTGAAACTGACTGTGAGGATGTCTCGACAAAATAATCATAAATCTTACCACGAACTGCTGTGCTTTGATCTCCAGGCCCCTCTATTACCAGGTCAGCATTCTCCACTTTGATCTCTGCCTTCGACTGGAAACTGGAAAAAGTTCCAGGATGACCCATATTCTGTCTGAGCTCTCTGCCAACTTCAACTCCACCATCCAGCTTTTTAAGCTGGCATGGCGAACGACGTCCACTTGGACTTGCCACTCTGACATCTAAACCAGGTGTCAGTAGAGTCAGTTCTGCTTTGTTGACTTTAATCTCTCTCTCTGCCTTGTCCAAGAAGTCCCCCATGTTACCCTCCACACCAGAGGCAGGTGACAATTTCCCCTCTGGACTGGTCACAAATTCTTCAGGCTTTTTCTCCAAGGAACTTCCCTCTGTATTGGTCACAATGTCCTCAGACTTTTTACACTCTTTAATGTTACATTCCACACCAGAGGATGACAATGAAATTTCCTCTGGATTTGTCACAAAATCCTCAGACTTTTTATCCACTTCTATGTTGCGCTTCACACCGGAGAAAAGCACAGAACTTCCTTGTGCATTGGTCACAACATCCACAGACTTTGTATCCCCTTCTGTGTTGCGTTCCACACCAGAGAGCAGTGAGGAACTTCCCTCTGTGTCAGAAACAAAGAAATCCATCTCTTTATTCTCTTCCTTTTTAACCTTGTCATCTGTTTTTTGTAGTTGAAGAATGCCTTGCCCAGAATCCACAGTGGACTGCCTAGACCGGTTTTCTCCACCATTTTCCTCTATCTCTTTGTCTTTTAGAGGATCTAACACCGTTTTGCAAGGGCTGCAGGTTTCAGGACTTGGTTGAGTGCTCCTGGGAGGAGGTAGTCTCTTCTTGGCTCTTGCTTGGCCTCGAGCCCTGGAGCTATAAAATCGGAAGACCCAGGTGACGAAAAGAATAGCAGCAGCAGACGCAGTCAGCTTGGCCAGGAGCTGCATGTCAAAGTGCACTCCCAGCAAGTCCGCTATTGGCATTTCTGGTCAAGCAGGTTTGGCAGTCAACTGGTTATTTAGTCTTTAATCAGGATGCTGAACCTAGAGCATCCCAGTCTGTGTGCAACTTCACGATGAATACAACTACAAACTGTGAGCTCTCTTTCTATTGTCAATGTGGGATAAGGAACCTGATCCCTGCCCTTGTTGAATTTGCATGCTGCACACCGTGAGGGTGGGACCGTGGGTGTTATTCCAGCTGGTGCAAGCAATTGCAAAATCCACAGCGCTAGAGCTGATAAAGTACTATCTATTGTCATCTGTTGACTTTGAGTTATTTGCAGATGACAGTACATACTTTCTCTCATTTTCTTCAGTAGAAACCATAAAATTGCATAAGGTATTTTTGCAAACATATAGAATTTCATATTTTCAGTGGGCAGAAAATAAGGATAGTTTGGCATTGATTAGCGTTGTATACTCTCTGTAGATTATTAAAGTAATGAGCATAACAAGAGCTACTACAAGCACGTGGGTGTTGGGTATTTGCTTTTGTGCTAAGGGTGGAGATAGCTGTTAAAAACCTTAAACACATACAGAAGTGCACAGTCCAGGATGCAACTGTTTGCACAAATCATCAGGCATGATTATATATGTATTCAAATCTCCCAATGTATGTAATTTATTTCATATTAAGAACAATGGGTTTTAAAGACTTTTGATACTACCTGATAGCACTGTCATGTATATGCTCCTAAGAAACTCAAACCAACAAGCACACTTGAATAAGGTCTGAATAATTGATAGTTACACAGACTGACTCCCTCAACCTCCTACCTCTCGTATGTCAAGTGGAACGTTTTGGTGGCCTGATAAGTGCGACAGTTGATTTGGCAACATGTTTGTCTGATAATTGCAAAAGACCAAGCAAATTTGATACAGTATCATACAGGGTTGCCATTAATCTATCTATCTATCTATCTATCTATCTATCTATCTATCTATCTATCTATCTATCTATCTATCTATCTATCTATCTATCTATCATTTTTAAAGGCTAGGTCATTGGTACTTAATGCACGGACAATTTAACTAATTTATTTGGGAGATTTAAAGATAAAGTTTAAAATAAAATGTAATATTTAATCTATAACTAATATATAATCTATAACAAGTCGTATGTATATACACAGATAGATATATAGCTATCAATTTGTTCTTGTTAGACAGTAAGTACCGGGATTTTTTCAAGTTTTTCCTCTAAAATGTCTTATGATTGACTAATAAAGCCCTTATACTTATATAGAGTGTGTATGTTTGCTACTGTGGTACAAAGCTAAAACTTTGTAAAAGCTAGAAAACAAGAAAAGCTAGCATGCTATACCACATGCAAATATGCCTCGGCAAACTCTCAATCATTTTCAAAATCCTAACAAGCCAGTTTGTAAACAGCAGAAAGAGGAGCACAATGTCGTTCCTGCGCGATCTGGCAGAGTCACTTCATCCATTTAAAAATTTATACATTTTTAAAATCCAGATTAATATTGGAAAGAGTATTTCCCATTGGCTAAGATATAAGTCTTTCAATGGAGAGAGAATCTAATTCTGCTCCTACTAAGTAAAGGACAAACCTTATTATTATGCATAAACCATGTATTATGCATGCTGTAGTGTAAAATAAACATTGAAATGAGAAGATCAGATTTTCCAGTTTGCCTCTCATTGGCTGGAATAAAATTCTTGGAGAGTATTTAGAATATTCTTACTGTAAAAACAAACGTTTTAACTCATTCTGTAAGCTAACATTGTCACTATTCTAACTAAATTAAACTAACATGAGCCATTATTCAATCATATTTTCATAATTTTAAATGTGCTTTTCATGTACAATTATACAGCTGCCATTTGGGTTCTATGACTTGTATATAACAGTATATACTGTACATATACAATGCATTATGAAAATTCATATATATAAAACTACAGCATGTTATAAATGCCAAAGTGAGCGCTTTTTTCAAATCATGAAACTATAGTTATAGAGGTATTATGAAAGCTATATGACACTATATAAATATATACAGTGCATAAACATAACACATTATAATATAGCCTGATGTTACAAAATCATATTATTTCATTTATAAAGTTCTATAAATGTAGCTGAAGCTAATTAATGCAGGCTTATATTTATTCCAGGCATTAGAAGGGTTCATGCAGAGTATATGACATGTTATAAATGGATGCCTAATATTTTGTATGGTAATATGTTAGAATGCAAGGTTATAATGTTTTACAGAGATTAAATGAGCTCAGTAGACTTTCTTTATTTATTTAATGATATCATCTACATGGGCACACACATAACCAACATCGGCCAAGTTGTGTTACTCTTTTTTTCCAACATTTCCAAAAAACGTATAAATGACGGCTACGCAATTTTAAACCAATTTGAAGGCAACGCAGTTTTAAACCAAATGCTTCACAAACAAACTTCAACTGAAAATAATATGCAATAAATTCCCATTTATATCTGTTTAAATACATGATTTGTTCTGAAATAAGAATAGTACAGACACAGTATGCTTTCCTCATACTGTCTTGCTGTATATTCTCATCATAATGGGTGTTTCAATCTCCCCGAAGCTGTGGAGGAAAACAAGATATCGCTTGTATGCCTCACTCACATGATCAACATCATTCTGTAAACAAACTATTGGCATCAGCTTCATTCACAGCCAATAACTCAGCCATTAAACTGCGATTTGAGCAATATTCTAACGCTTTTTATTAGAGATGACGACTCTGAGCCTTTCTTCATATCTTAACCGAGATATGAAGAGACCCAGAATGTACTGCAGGGCTCTGTTTGAAATGGAGAAGCCACTGAAATGGAACAAATGCTTCAGGGTATGACAGGAGGAGGAAAAAAAAAAGAAAAACAGAAGCTAGGCTAGCCAAATCTGTCAGAATGATCACTGAACAAAAGCATCCTTCTGTTCATAATGTTCTTAAGGCGACTAGGTTTACATTAGATAAAAAAAAACCCAAACAAAACAAACCAAAAATGGAATAGAGGCTATTTTACTAAGCTCATATTTGACTAATCTCGCCTCCTACCTAGGCTTCAGTTCTAATCTCTTAATACACAGTGTGTTTAGAGGAGCTTAAATTGCAATTCTTCTGAATGTATGCAGGATTACTTTTCATCACAAGGGCAGCTTGGAAGTTGAGTGGCAGAAGACAAACTTTTCCAAACAGTTCACATGAAACTTTAGGAAAGACTTTACTTATGCAAAGATATTCTTTGCTGTTGTTAGTAATATATTATACTTTTTATCATTTTTTGGCACTTTTTTTAAGTGGGCCTGAGAGTAGATTGTTTGTTTTATAGCGCTGTCACTGTTGCCGTGTTTAGTCTGTTTGATACGAGCGTTATTCTTTAGGCATTAAAGAATACTGCAGAACAGTCTGAATGTGGTGGTCTCAGTCCACTTCTGAGTGCCTATTGGTGGCAGCGAGAAAGCAATTCCTATTTGACTCGATTTGAATCAACTCTGCTGCAGGAAGTGAACCAAATATGACGTGCAACTTGGGTGAGATCATTTGTTTTGTAGATACGAGCTGATGAGACACAAAGCACAAACTGAGGCAATGTAAATAGCTGCAGAAATGCACTCTGTTGTGGAGCAAATGAATGCAGGATGTGATACACAAACACACACATGCACACACACACACACCCAAAAAAGCAATCAGAAAAAGAGAAGTCAATTTTCAGTAGAAATTCTTTTTAAGATATTTTCACCAGAATCACTTAGCAACTCACCAAATATTATAACAAAAATATATATTACATTTGTTTCATGATGAATGTTTGCTTTAATGTCATTACCCTAGTGAAGCTATTTATTATTCATTCATTCATTCATTCATTCATTCATTCATTTTCTACCACTTATCCAAACTTCTCGGGTCACGGGGAGCCTGTGCCTATCTCAGGCGTCATCGGGCATCGAGGCAGGATACACCCTGGACGGAGTGCCAACCCATCACAGGGCACACACACACTCTCATTCACTCACTCACACACACACACACACACTACGGACAATTTTCCAGAGATGCCAATCAACCTACCATGCATGTCTTTGGACCGGGGGAGGAAACCGGAGTACCCGGAGGAAACCCCCGAGGCACGGGGAGAACATGCAAACTCCACACACACAAGGCGGTGGCCGAACTCGAACCCCCAACCCTGGAGCTGTGAAGCGAACATGCTAACCACTAAGCCACCGTGCCCCCCCCTATTATTTATTTATTATTATATTTATTTATCTCTGTAAAATAATATAGTTAGCTAGGACTAGAAATGTAGGCTATTTTTCTGGACGGTTAAATGTTAAATGTTGAGAAAAAAAGCTGCTTATATTACAAACCAGTTATGACTAATGAGCATGTTTATGTCAGCATAATAGAAAACTTTATTAGAACAAGAGAAAAACAGCTATTGTTCCTTTAACCTTTTATCCAATAACATGCTGCACTGTAGAATCGCTGATCGCTTCTATAATCCCGGAAAAAAATATTTCCACTGTATCCAACTTGTTCGACTCATTTTTATCTGTTGAGGAAATCGTTATACTATCTTGTGGAGGAGTTTCAGGAAATTGTGTTGAAAAAATAAAAGAAAACAAAACAATAAAACTTACTTTATTTAATTGGCCCAATTTTAAGTGGCCTGTATGGGGTTAAGGTTATTTATTTCTCCTCCAGCACATAAATCCTTTGCAGTAACCTTCCATAATTGTGGTACACAGGGCACATAAAAAATATTCAATTGAGGGCAAGTTGCTGACACGTTCATACACAAAGCTTCACAGGTCTTACATGACTATAAATAAAGGCGTCGGTGGAAGATGCAAATGCCGATCGGAACAAACAGCGTATTGTTGTATGAGCACACACAGCCGTGTTGAGTTGATCATCTCCATGTTTTAATACAGGTGATATGAAACAAATACAACAACCCTGTTTACACTCCTTTTGAGGAACAGAGGAATGGGAGGAGGGGGAGAAACTGTGAATAACATGATCCTAGCAGTACCTGTTAGGAGAGAGTTACATACTGTACACGATGCAGGTCACTGAATATATTATGCAACAAGAAAAGGGGGGAAGGAAGGAAGGAAGGAAGGAAGGAAGAGAACAGGTGGATGAGAGCAGAGAGAGGCGACACCGTGATGCCGCCACCGTAACAGATGCAGAGGAGGAGAAAATCGCCAAACGTCACATGCACCACAACCTGGAGAAGAGAGGCAGACGTACACTATGTTAAAGATGTGTTTTCCTCGTATTTCAAGCCTGCCACCATGATGCACAGGTTTGAGGGAGCATTAAATCAGAATAAGGGAAGTCTATTTAGTCAATTCTTTTTTTTTTCTCCTTTCTTTTTTTTTACTGTCCTTTTTTAATAAAATTCCTTGGTTATGATTCCTCAATGATGGTGTTACTGAACTGGGGATGACCAAACATGTGTAAGCAATAAAGCTTTGCTAATCTCCCACCCATCTCCCCTCAACCCCCTTATATCTCTGAATTATTATTATTTTTTTTAATATACCTCTCAGTATTTACACAGATGTACACAAAATACATTTAAAAAGAGGGTCTTCTGTTTTACTTCTCAAATAAAATCTCACCAGTTCACAGGACTTATTTTAGGAGTCTTTTTCCTTTTTTTGTACATTCCAGCCATGAGCTATTCAAGAAAAAAAAAGAATGGGAAAGTACCGTGCTGAAACGCAAAAAAAATAAAATAAAAAGGTGTCCAAAAAGAGGATGTTTGTGCTCGAGTGCAGTGTAGTTGTACAAGCGGAACAGCAATTATTGTTTTTTTTTGTCTTTTCAGTCTTTTCCTGTTCATATCGCCGTCCACTACAACCACCGTGACATCATGAGTTCAGCTCAAAGAAGAACGAAGTTGTTTCTTCTTTTTTTTTTTTGATTGACAGGCTAAGATGAGACACAGAAACGCAGCATGGACGACACAGAAAGTGGAGCTTCTTTTTCTATTGGGAATATCTTTTGCTTTTTATAGTTGGAACCACGGATGTCGGCATCAGGATCTTACAAAACAAACAAAACAAAACAAAACAAAAAAATACAAGGAGAGAACATGGCACCTCCTGGCAATGTTGCAGATGTCCTCCGAACACAGTCTCAAAGTGTGCCGTGGTGGGAACGTGTGTGCTTGGTCAGCGTGGAGGGACACATAGGTGTGGGCAGTTTTTTTTTTTTTTTTTTTTAAGTTTTCCTCTTATTGTTCTTTATTTGAATGCTCATTTCAGTTTGATAGTCAGTACAAGGATGAGGGGCAGCCATATCAGTCCGTACGCGTGCAAACTTGGACCCCCATCTGCAAACAGCAAAACAAGGTGTCAGCTTTAGCATATCAAATAATTGACCAGTTATTGACAATTGACAACAGTAGCATGTTGTCTGAAAGCTTATACTTTATACCCATATAAATGTCTGTTTAATTAATCATTTATTATCTTTACAACTGTACTGAGCAAAAAAGTATCTCAGACCGCCACCATACAACAAATCTTAAGTCAGTTGAGATAGATAGATAGATAGATAGATAGATAGATAGATAGATAGATAGATAGATAGATAGATAGATCTTCGGGGGGGTCATGGCCTAAGGGTTAGAGAGTCAGACTCCTAACCCTAAGGTTGTGAATTCTAGTCTCGGCCCGGCCACAACCGAGGTGCCCTTGAGCAAGGCACCGAACCCCCCCAACTGCTCCCTTGGGCGCCGCAGCATAAATGGCTGCCCACTGCTCCGGGTGTGTGTTCATGGTGTGTGTGTTCACTGCTGTGTGTGTGCACACTTTGGATGGGTTAAATGCAAAGAACAAATTCTGAGTATGGGTCACCGTACTTATCCGTATGTCACTTTCACTTCACTTTAGATAGATAGATGATACTTTGAAATTCAAGCAAATTCATTATATGGATTATCTGGATGTTCCTAAACACTTCATCTTCAGATTCAGCTTTGTTGATGAGAGGTCAGAAGATCATGGTCAGACTGGGCTGATCTGAGTACAGTAGATGCTGAGTTATGTGAACTCATTACAACAAATCTTGAGCATATGGAATCCAACAGTTAAAAAAAAAAAAAAAACACACAAACACCGGTTTATAAAGTGTGGCTATTTAAGTCTAAGCTATTTTTCACTAACCTTTCTCATTAACAATGCTTTTCTGCTAGTCACTGGATGTCAATCTGTATAAACCCCAGGTGAAAATCCCAGGAGATCAGCAGTTTCTTAGATACTCAATCCGGCCCATCTATCACCAACGAGCATGCCACGTGTACCCCACTGTCACTGAGATGCCACTTTTCCCTTTCTGATGCTTGATCTGAACATGAACTCAAGTTCCTGCTTTGTATCTCTGTGTTTGTATGCACTGCATTCCGGCCAGATCATGGAACCGATTGTATAAAAGAATGAATGAACCGTGGAACAGGTGTTCCTATTAAAGTGGCTGGTATAGTGGAGTGTATAATATTCATACGTTTTACACAACACATCTTGAATTTAAATCAATGGTCCTAAAAAAAAGGGTGCAACACATTTTCCACGCTGCTTCTACACAAAAAGTCATCATAAAAGGAACTAAAGCTTTGGTCGGCTATAATTTAATTCTAGAAAGAGACCTCTGAGGAATAAAAGAGCACGTGGAAAACGACTCTCTTTCCGCATCGGTGCTTTTTTGAAGTTATAATACAGAGGACAAGCAGCACAGAGCAGGCGGTTTTCGAAATCCTCCGATATTTCACTGTAATTGCCTAATGCACTGAATGGTGCTTTTGAGTGAGCAGTGCACTAATGCTAAGTGACCATAAGCACAACCCCAACATGTATTATGACATTTTCATGATGCATGAAGAGACCATGAGCGAAAGCGGTGTTCTCTCACCTGTGTGAAAAGTGCTATTGACTTCCATTACTATTATATATGGAGGAGACCCAATGCTATAACCACATGTTCAGGGTTTGTACCATATTCCTGAAGAAAGATTTATTATCTTATCATTATTCATTATCTTAATATTACAAATATCAACGATTAACCTGATAAGGCTATTGCTAGTTTTTAATTCCTGCTGTTGTTATTCATTAATTTGATGCAAAATATTGTTAAAGACAAGTAAAAAGGCTGTAGGTAGCATTCGAACATGTTAACTAGCAGAGTGTTGTTAGCCAAACTGTCGATGTTATGACACGACACATTTCTGTATACTTATTTTATTTCACGGTGTCGAAATGTCTATATATTTAGAACAGCTGTGCCATTATAAATTTGGATTACATTTTCAATGTTCAAAGTGATATATTTTTAAGTTAAATTTCATTTCAGTTTATTTAAATACCATATTTTCTCACAGAACCTTTTCAAACAGAGTAATTACTATTTCAAATGAATTATTTCAAACTAAGTAATTATAGCAACTAATAACATTCATTCATTCATTCATTCATTCATTCATTCATTCATTCATTTTCTATCGCTTATCCGAACTTCTTGGGTCACGGGGAGCCTGTGCCTATTTCAGGCGTCATCGGGCATCGAGGCAGGATACACCCTGCACGGAGTGCCAACCCATCACAGGGCACACACACTCTCTCATTCACTCACACACTCACACTCTACGGACAATTTTCCAGAGATGCCAATCAACCTACCATGCATGTCTTTGGACCGGGGGAGGAAACCGGAGTACCCGGAGGAAACCCCCGAGACACGGGGAGGACATGCAAACTCCACACACACAAGGCGGAGGTGGGAATCGAACCCCCAACCCTGGAGGTGTGAGACAAACGTGCTAACCACTAAGCCACCATGCCCCCCTGCAAATAATAACTAAGTACAAATATGTCTGGAGAAAACAAAAATCTGAAAAAAATAGAATAATATATTTTAATAATGGTATAAATAAGATTTTATAAAATTACATTTCTAGCACTAGAATTTGGATTTAAATATTGTGCTATTTTATATGTGAATTTTATGCTTTATTTTGAAGTTGAATACAATGAAATTTCAGTATAATGACATTTTAATAATGTCTTATTTTTGCACGTCCAATTTTATTTGCAATGCAACTTTAAAAACAGATTAACACGTTTTTTTTTCTTTCTTTCTTCTTTTTTGTTGTCTTTGCAACACCAGACTTCATTTCCCTGCTCACCTAGCAGCCAGGAGTGATGACGTAATGTTACTGAACAGCTACATATTATAGTTACATAATAATTAATAATAATATGAATCTATGAAACATTTTGTCTTATGTTACTTTATATTTTTTATTAAAACATGCAATATTGAGAAGTTTATTCAGAATTAAGAACAAACCTAATACGGAAAGTTTTGTATTTATTTTTTGGAATTTTATAAATTAAGAAATATAAAGTCTTTATATAACATCTGTACAAACCCAATATATAAAAATGTTGTTTCCATAATAATGCGCCAATACACACAGCCAAAAGAGTTCGGTCTTGGTTTGAGCTTGGCCAGCACAATCAACTCTCTTAAATATAATCGAACTAATGTGGGCCATTTTAAAGAGAAGCATGAGAAGCAGGTTCTCTGCTCCAACCTCTCTGAATCCTCTAGAAGATATTCTGCTATATGAATGCTAAAAAAAATCCACTAGAAGGTATTGAGAAGTTGTATGAATCTATTCAAGAAGGTTCGGAGCTGTATTTAAAGCAAATAGTAATCCGACACCTTATTAATTAAGAGATGTTACATCTTTCATCTGCGTTCACATTACTTTGTCCAACCCCTGTATACGTGGATTAAGATTTTAGTTATTTCTGTAGTGAAATATGGATTATTAAGAAGATTTCTTTGCTGCACAGGCTCGTGTACAGTGTCCTCTCGGGGCCTTGTTCCTACAAGCTATTTGCCTTGCATACGAGGCTGCAGGACGACCTGAATCTGTCCCTACAGTCATGCACCTGCTCGCGGCTGCATTTGCATATTCAAATTTATATCTGCGGGCACCAGAGGGTAATGTGAGAAAGAGAGAAACAGAGAAAGAAAAAAAAACAAAAAAAACAATGAGAGATCGAGAGAGGTAAAGAAATAGAGAGAGAGATTAGTTCTAGTCATAGTTTCTTCATTTTTACATATGGGGTTATACGAAATTGCAAATGAGCCAGTGAGATCTGCTCAAAAACTGTAATTCATCAGCAGCAGGCAGTCGCTAAGGTTTGGATGTTTTTCACCGGCTCATGCTTGTGAAATGACTGGAGACTGCACAGCTTCATGATGTATATTAAGTGCCTATAGTGAATATGAATCTGTGAAGGTGAAGCTGTAACTTGTATCGTGTCGTTTTATTATTATTTATATGATCTCTATCAATGATCATTAGCATTATGACACTGTAACCTTTCATGAACCTCGAGAGACAGAATTTTACCTCGAGTTTCATCTTTTGTGAGGTCTAAAACGGACAGAACCGTCTCTGCATGCGGATTTTTTTATATACAGCGTATGTAGCTTCAGTTGAGTTGTCACAAAGGGTCTATATGTAGTCATTATATAGCTCTATGAATCCATGCTTATTCAGAGTACTTAGAAAATTCTCATGAACTTTTACGGCATGTTTACGATACTGAAATAAACAAGTGGATATATTTTTTTCTATCCTACATGAAAGGGAGTTTTGGTGTTGGATCATCATCATTATACTGCATTATGAGTTACAATGTGAGTGTTGTATTTTTATTTTTTTCCCCAAATAAATAAATTAATGAAAAATGAAAAATGATGAATTCTGGTGTTAATGTGAAAAGACGTGGCATCAAAAAACCACCAAAAAAAAAAAAAAAAGATAAATTAAAGTGTAACGCTTAATGTGAAAAAAAAAAACAACAACAAAAAACCCAGCATCACTATAATATCATTATATTAATTCATATTTATAACACTTACATTAACATAACTCTTAATTATATTATAAAAAAATTTCTGTTATTTTGCCTCATATTGCCTCTAATAAGGTGCCATGAATCATTCACATTATGAAGTGAATAATTCATAATTATTTTGTGTTATTGTTCATTATAACGCCATCTGCTGCTCCGCACAATAGAACCTTATAATACCAAATAATTAATGTTTAAAAAAAAACATTATAAATGTCAAGCACAGTTATAATGCTTTATGAGGGGTTACTGAATAAGCCTTAAGAAATACTTCTCTAAGTTTCTGTTAAGGTGTTGTGTAGCTTAATGAACTCGCTTAATAACACGCTTTTGGAGTTCTGGCGCTCTTAAATTGCGATATTCAATTCATATAGTATGTTGGAGTGAGCAGATGCTGCAGAGACGCTTCGCAGGTGGCTCACTTGTCATTTCAAATATGTGGAAAAACCACAAAAAAAAAAAATAAGGAAGAAAAGGAAGAAAAGTTTTGTGCGCTGGCGAACAGCCAGATCCCGTCTCATTCTGCAGTCCCAGAAGGTTCCCACACTTACTGTTTTGATTCTGTGTGTGTTTCATCATGCTTGGGTTTTCTGCAGGAGAGAAAAGAAATAGGAAATAGAGTGAGAGGGTGAGTCGGGAGGCAGCTGTCTGGTCATTAAAAAAAAAAAATCATTATGTAACAAAGTTTACAGCGTCGTCACAACGTTGTCACAATTATTTCTCTCTCATTTATTACCGAGGCCTAAAGCTACGAGCTCGTTTCTCTCTCGCTACTAATCTACATTTTTTATTACAGGTGCCAATTTGTAATGCAGGGACACACACACACACACACACACACACACACACACACACACACACACACACACACACACACACACACACACACACACACACACACACTAATAGCCCACAATTGCTGAGATTCAGATGGTGCCGTGGGGTCTGTCGGGCTGTTAAATGAACATTAATGCTCTCTTTGGCCGATCTGTCCCTGTAGACAGAACCTGCCCCATAGTGACACTTATCCACCGAATAGCTTCACCGACGATTTGTAAATTTTCAGGAGGTCTTAATGAGGAAACGGCGATGAGGCGATTCTTCATCTGATGGACTATGTGCCATTTACTCCATTACAGCTCTGTGAATGTAAGAACTAAAATATCTGGGCATCAGTGACGATGATTTTGTGTGACTTCTTTCCCGTCAAAAAAATAAGAATTTGTGTGTAGTCTATATGTTTGATTGGATTATTGTCAGATAGGATAAATAAGAAAGTATAACTAATTAATACTGATATACTGATTAACCGAACACAATACGGGGACACACCAATGATTATGAGGTGTGTGTGTGTGTGTGTGTGTGGTGACTAACCGAAAACGATGAGGCGTGTGTGTGTGTCAGTAGAACCCAGTGGGTTCTGTGCTGTACAGCGGTACATGGAACCATTGAGTTCTGCAGGCACACGCTCCAGCACCAGCTCCTTCCCATCTCTCTCACTGCTGCCATCCAGCAAACGTCCTCCCACTCGCGTCCAGGTAAACAGTGGCTCAGGGAACACCTCATTCTGTAAGACAGTAAGATAGATAGTTTATGTATGTGTGTTGCATTGAAAGATTGTTGCGTTCACTCTTGATGCTAATGCAGAAAATCTTTTTATTATTAAAAAAAAAAAAAAAGCAACCTTGAGGGACGAAGCATCTTATAATATCAATAATATAAACCCATTTTCACTGTGCTGCATTAGCTGAATAAATCACTGCTTTAATACGGTTTCTTCGCCTCTTCTTTTCTTTCCTCTCAACACATTCCAGTTAGCAACATTTTTCTTCTTTTAACTTAACTGAAATATTCTATCAATAAACGAGACACTTCCCAGCAGTGGCAACGAGAGCGAGTTGGCGTTATAATAACTCTGTTATTATAGATTCGTTCAGCGTCCTGTTGAACTGTAGAGACAAATAAAAAATGGAGTTTGTATATCAGGAACATGGTCCATGAAAGCTCTCACAACAAATAGGCACTTCACATGATAGCAAAAGTCTATCGAGTTTCACTCTCGCCCTCTTACGGTGCCACTTTGTCAGGCATTATCTCTTATTAGGTCTGAAAATGCCTGCAGCAAAAAAAAAATAAAAAAAAATAAATATATATATATAAATACAAAATATTATCTTAACTCTTAACTAATGTTCAGCACAAGTGTGTGTAGGAGTATGTTCTAGGCAGTTAACTTTGTAAACTCGACAGACAACTACACACACTGGGTTATTTTTTCTGTGTTCATTTTTTGTGTGTTTCACAATTTGTCTTTTTTTTCTAGTTTTTAGGCCTACTTTAAAAATATCACCTTTCACACATCTTACATTCAGCTGTAACTTTTTCACTTGTTTAAACGCGAGTTATCTTTCTAGACAAAAAACGGAAACAGAAAAAACAACAACAACAAAAAAAACAATACGAGCTAGCCTGAAATCTGGCTCATGTCATCCATCCGGCACAGAAACGCTCATCTGGCAAGGTCATGTGACCTTTGATAATGATTGATATATCATCATGATTTGCTGTGTGTCACACCTTCATACCCTGACAGCACTGGAATGAGATTGTGTTTGCTGGTGGCATCAGGTCACAATTCAGAAAACCCCACCATCCATACCACCCTAAAAAATAAATAAATAAAAGAACCCAGACAGTTTCCTTCGGACTGTAATATATCTTCCCTTAAACGTCATGAGCAAAATGAAAATCAAATATGTAGACATTTCATCTTGACATAATAGTGTCGTTATGGATTTAAATAAAATGTAAGCTTTTACATGGGCAGGTTGTATTTAGTGCCCTCTGCTGCCTGTGAGACAAAGTGCATCTGATATTATACAGTGTGCTGTCAAGGAAAAAAAAAGGGGTGGAGCTGTACGGCTATATTTCAGCCTGGGGTAGAGAATAGTTCCACAGTCAGGAAATAAAAAAGAGAACATGAAGAAACTATGAATATATTCATCTACATTACATAGGGAAAATAAATGAAATAAAAAGCAATGTAAATGTGCTAATAATTAAATGCACAGCCACTGCTACTACTTCTACTGCTCCAGCTGTACTACGACAACAGTTAATATTGCTACAGATTACCAGTACTAGTAATACTATTCCTAATTTTACCACTGTTATAACCACTACTTCCATTCCTGACAGTAATAAAACATATATTTAAAATTTTAGCTTATTTCTAATACTTGTACTCCTCCTGCTACTATTACTACTTCATGTGATTATGTCTTGTATGAGTTCACCCTAATGCTGGTTGCTTATTTATTCCCTTCCTCGTGTGTCAATTTATCGAGTTCACATTGTGCGATATGTTTGCTGATGTTGATCGGTGTCGCGTTTATGTTTTGTTTCCGTGTTTAAAGTAACCTTGATTTTATAGTTTCTAAGTGTTCTTGTTTCGGTTTATATTATGTTTGTACAAGTCATCTTTTGTTACGTTTATGTCTAATAAACCATGGTTCGTCTTTATTTACATTTGGGTCTGTTAAATCTATGCCATGCCATCGCCAACAGTGCAATGGTGGCTCAACAGTTAAAATTACTAACCAGAAGGTCAAGTCTTCAAGCCCTAACACCACCAAACTGCCACTGTAGGGCCTTTAACAAAGACCTTAACCCTCTCCGTTCTGGGGTACAGTATCATGTCTGACCTTACACTCAGAAGGTGAAAAAAGAATTTTGCTGTGCTATAATTTATGCGATAAATACTGCTTCCACTTCTACTACTGCTCACACCAGTATACAAATATATAACTAATGCCACGACACATTGGATATTTTTTCCATCAGTGCACTGAAACATTAGAGAGTCATTGATTGGACAGTATGATGTCAGTACTACAAATTGGGGCACTATGAGATAATTAATCAATCATATTAATCATATCATATTTATACCACTTATAAATAGCACAGAGAAAAAAACAAACATTTCTTTTCACTGAATACATTTACACTTAATGAAACTCAAGAAAAAGAGGAAAGTGAGAAAACTAACATTTCCTCTTGATACTTTGCTATTTATTTGAATCCATCTGTGCTAATTTGGTTGTGCAGTCAAGCTTATTTGTTATGACTTTTCTTAATTTACTTTAATGGAGCACTTCAAATATATATGGAATGATCATCGGGGTGTTAATGTGTCACATGTGTCAGTCTCTATTAGTTACTTCAGTTGTACTAATAAAGTAGCAGTCCAATAAATGTGAACTGCCTCGTCGTTTACCGAATAACAGCTGCGTAAATCTACAGAGATGATTTAAAGAGAACAGAAGAGCCGCCGAGTTCAGAGTCTTTTCTGCATCAGGAACCGACCAATGACTTCCACACAACCATTGTTCATTTCTTTCTTTTTTCTTTTATTTTATATTTCCATGGGCTGAGATTTCTTGCTTTTGGCAGCCAATGATCGGTGCACTAAAGCAATCTGCCTGCTTGATTTCCCCTCTGAACCGACGGAGTGTCTGAACAGTGAGAAAATCCTGCGCCTCTGACAGTGACATGCTCACGACCAGCTCGCAGCTACTGAATACAGGCGGAAAATAATTACACCTGAAAGCTGGAGAGATATCACTAAACAGATGGCTGGCTTAGATTTCAATGAGAGAAGTTAGCGCACCTTGTGTCAAGCATGACAAAACAGCAAGGAAGCATGACGACAAAAAAAAAATATATATATATATATATATAAAGTTGTCAGTAATAAGAGAGTAAACTCATACTGTACAGTCGTATGCAAAAGTTTTAGGAACGCTAGGCTATAGGAAGCGTCTAGAGGCTGTTATTTCTGCTAAAGGAGGCTCTACTAAATATTGATGTGATTTTTCTGTTGGGGTGCCCAAATTTATGCACCTGTCTAATTTCATTTTGATGCATATTGCACATTGTCTGTTAATCCAATAAACCACATTTCACTACTGAAATATTACTTTAGTGTCCTTCAGTTATATGATAGCTCAAAATGAAATTGCTGATCCAAATATTTATAAATGAAATTCATGGAAATTGTCAGGGGTGCCTAAACTTTTGCATATGACTGTATATTGTAATAAACCATAAGGCCTGGTGTTACATGGAAAATAACTTTGTTTTGTTTTTATTGACCATAATTTCTGACATAAATAAATGACTGGGGTAAAAATGCACAAAGCTGATGAGCATTATAGCACTGACGGAGAAAGGGGAGCTAACACAGGAAGTTAAGATGTTAATAGTGGTAAGCTAGAAAGGTGAGCAAATACTATACTACATAAAAAGTAATAAATACTATAGAGCTACCAATAAAGGTAAGCAAACAAATGAATTAGCCCTAACTGAGGTAAGAAAGACTACAATGCTAACGGAGAAAGGGAAACAAACCAAGGAATTATCCCTAACTGAGGTAACAAATACTACAGAAGCAATGAAAATGAAAATGTGTTATTGTTTATTTTACTTTAAGGACAGCTTCATATATACAGGGCTCTCAAGTGTCACGCATTGTTCGTGACAGTCACTCATTTGGGTCTTTTGTCACGCTCTCCTGCCACACACTGTATTTCTCACACAGAAAAGAAAAACTTACTGTCTCTATGGAACCTGGCAGGAATCAAGCGCATCTCACCTGGAGTTCTTAGTCGAGGCTGACACTTATCAGCCAATCAAATAAAGAGGCTACACATAGCCAATCAAAAAATAGCACTATTGTATATGGGTAATATTTAACACAACAACTAATGAAAAAAATTTTTGGAATTGTTCAGCATCATCCTCCTTCACCCACAGACAAAACCACAGGAGCTGCGAGCATCACTTTGAGCACAGAGTAAGTCATGAGCTCCTGTTTTAATGTTACAACAAATTCACAACTTGTTTGACAGAAACAATGACATTTTGACTGCTGTTAGAGACGTTTCCCAGATCATCAGCATGAGTTTTTCATGAGTGTCTGTAACTTAGCCAACAGTTTTACAGCCTGTTCACTGACAACACCTGCTCAGAACAAGTAGTCTAGGGCCAGTGCTTCTCAAACTGGGGGCCCTGAGACGGTGCCAGGGGGCCCCGGTTTTATGACATTTTATAAAATAATGAATTTATCATAAATTAAATCTTAGAAAAATAAGGCTACTAACCACCAGCACTACATCGTATAATTTAATGTTTTGTTAAATTCAAATTAAGTTTTGGAATGTTTTATGTCAATTTTTTAATTTATTTTAATTTTGAAATTTGTTGGTGGTGCGTAGACATGTTTAAAATATGTCACTCTTGCCTGTCTTCAAAACTTGAGAGCCCTGTATATAGTAATGTAAACTAACAGCAATATGTGTGTAAGACCGAAAGCTGCCCCCAGTCTCATACCCCTCTGTTACCCCAGCATTCCTACCTGGAATCCTTGCACTGTGATGCGCACCGTATCTCCCACCTTCGCCCTGGCTGGGGTCATGATGAGCTTGGGGCCTTTAGGAGCCGCTGTTGAGAAACACAGATAAGAGAAAAAAACAGATCGGATATAATTCAGAATAAAGATTAAAGCGCAACACAGAGTGTAATTATTATTGATCAGGACTGAGTCTAGAAAAACAACCAAGTTAAAATCTTTATCAGATCACAACACAAACACACTTGTCTACACAACACACTCGTCTACACAACACAACACACTCGTCTATACAATACAAACACACTCGTCTACACAACACACTCGTCTACACAACACAACACACTCGTCTATACAATACAAACACACTCGTCTATACAATACAAACACACTTGTCTACACAACACACTCGTCTATACAATACAAACACACTCGTCTATACAATACAAACACACTCGTCTATACAATACAAACACACTTGTCTACACAACACAAACACACTTGTCTACACAACACAAACACACTTGTCTACACAACACACTCGTCTATACAATACAAACACACTTGTCTACACAACACAAACACACTTGTCTACACAACACAAACACACTTGTCTACACAACACAAACACACTTGTCTATACAACACAAACACACTCGTCTATACAACACAAACACACTCGTCTACACAACACAACACACTCGTCTATACAACACAAACACACTCGTCTACACAACACAACACACTCGTCTATACAATACAAACACACTCGTCTATACAATACAAACACACTTGTCTACACAACACAAACACACTTGTCTACACAACACACTCGTCTATACAATACAAACACACTTGTCTACACAACACAAACACACTTGTCTACACAACACAAACACACTTGTCTACACAACACAAACACACTTGTCTATACAACACAAACACACTTGTCTACACAACACAAACACACTTGTCTACACAACACAAACACACTCGTCTACACAACACAAACACACTCGTCTATACAACACAAACACACTCGTCTATACATCACAAACACACTCGTCTACACAACACAAACACACTCGTCTACACAACACAAACACACTCGTCTATACAACACAAACACACTCGTCTATACAACACAAACACACTCGTCTACACAACACAAACACACTCGTCTATACAACACAAACACACTCGTCTATACAACAAACACACTTGTCTATACAACAAACACACTTGTCTATACAACACAAACACACTTGTCTATACAACAAACACACTTGTCTACACAACACAAACACACTTGTCTACACAACACAAACACACTTGTCTATACAACACAAACACACTTGCCTATACAACAAACACACTTGTCTATACAACACAAACACACTTGTCTACACAACAAACACACTCGTCTACACAACACAAACACACTTGTCTACACAACACAAACACACCTGTCTATACAACACAAACACACTCGTCTACACAACACAAACACACTCGTCTATACAACACACTCCCAATTATACAACACAACACACTCGTCAATGCAAAAATACACTTGTCTATACAACACAAACACACTTGTCTATACAACACAAACACACTCGTCTATACAACACAAACACACTTCTCTAAACAACACAAATACACTTCTCCAAACAACACAAACACACTCGTATAAACACTCGACGTTCATATATATGACACAAACACATTTGTCTATATGACAAACACACTCATCTATACCACACAGACCAGACGAAGATTTGCTGGCAATGTGAATTTTTTTAAACAAATTTTAAAGTCACAAACATAAAGTTTGTTTGAATTCAGTTCAAAATCAAAATGCACCTTGTCTGCTCTATCACTGTCTTCTACTAACGACAAGTAATCGCTCTCCGAGAGTGTCTTCCTATGCATGACCTGCCTGTGGTTATCAGTGTCACACTATTCTCAACAATAGGAATAAAGGTCATTAGATCCATTTTGCCCACTGAATACTCTCCTTATCAATTAAGGTCACATGGTTGAGCACCGAGGTCGTCGCTGAGACTTTGGGGATTCCTACTTTCTTTCATCCAAGGAGCTAAGGGAGGATTTTATTCCCAGTAAGAGAGACAAGGTATTAAATTGGGTAGATATTCATTACTGGAGTAGAAACAGAGCATGTGAGGCACGGTATGGAGGTAGAGAGATAAGAGACACTGAGGGAACTAATTCCCTCGTCTCGTACGGACGGAAGCCCACAGATGGGTTTAATTTGGTGCCTGGAAACTGAAGCTGGCCATGAAAAGAAGTGGAGAGATGAACAAAAAAAAAATCACATTGTGACCTTCTGAGGCACCAGTGATTTCTCCTGTGTATACAGAGTGCAGATAAGTCACGTATTTTTAGCTGTGTCATGAAAACGACGGGCTCCGCTTCCTTCAAACAAAAGCAGTGGTGACGTTTTACGCTGCAGGAGATCGGATTGAGATTGATCATACCGAGAACTCTCATTGGTGTAGACTTCATTACTTTCCACTAGTGAGTTTCCACCAAAACGGTTAGTGAACCATGTGGGAGTGGTGTTACATAATTACTGTAATGTAGAGCTTTATAACATTAGTTAAGAATGCAATTATATATATATATATATATATATATATATATATATATATATATATATATATATATATATATATATACAATTGAATATTTGCCAAGTGTTTGCACATATATCAATATATCAATATATATATATATATATATATATATATATATATATATATATATATATATATATATATATATATATATATATATAGACATTTATGCATTATGCAAATAAGCCTATAACTGTAATTGAACATGTTAAATATGATGTTTTATGAAGGTCATATTTATAATGAACAACGAATACAATCATATCAGGTGCTGGGGATTTTCTAATATAACAAGATGAGTGGATATAAAAACCCTGAGAAAGACTCACAGACTTCAAATCAGAAGGTGAATTTTGGCTGAAATGGTCTCTGGATATCTGCAGGTCACCAATCAGACCTTTAAACCCTTTCCTTTATTTACTGTATTTTTCGATCACCATCAGCATCAATATCCTGAGCCCTACATTCCCATTTGTCACAGGACACATTTCTGCTGCACACAACATCTGATCTATTTTCCTTATACTGTATATTATAACAGCATGAACAGCAAAGTTCAACAAAGTTCAGAGTTTGTATAATCGATATATACAAACTATAGAAAACGATAACGAACATTTGAAACTTTTATATACGGAACTGTGGAAGTGTCTTTCATTTACTCCTCCGTGATCGTTTGCAACATGACGTCACACCCTATGGAATTAGATATTAAAGAACGTTCCCGTTATATTGGACACAAATGGTTTTTTATTTGAATTCTGACATGACCCGAATGCACTGTATAAAATGCTGCAGAAATGAGTCTTAAAACGCAGAAATGAGCATCGTAGCACTTCTGCTTCCATCGTCCTCAAGTTAATGGCTTTTTTGAATGGATTTTTGGTTAAATGCCTGAAATAAGGTCTGTGGTTAACACAAGCTTGAGATATTTTCACGTTTTATTCTACTACATAAAATACATCAGTAATACCCCACTCGAGATTTTTAAAGCTTTTAAATGTCTTAGAAAAGACAGTCGTTAATAAGTGACTATGCAGGGTTGCCGAGGTCGCCTGGGACAATAAACGTCATCACGCAGAACAGAAAACATCCACTACAGCCTTGTCGTGTCTATACTGATAACACACTCCCAACTCTTTGTCCATTTAGACTTGACGTTACAGAATATGGCAGAAGCCCTTATCCAGAGAGACTTATATTTTTGTCTTGTTTTATATGACTGTGCAGAAGGATAAGGGCCTTGCTCAGTCAGGTGCCCAGCTTGGTAGAATTGGGATTCAAACTCATAGCCTTCCAATTGGTAATCCAACACCTTAACCTGTAGGCCGTCACATCTCGATTATGATGTTCACGGCATTGGGCCGAGCGCCCAAATCCAGAGCGCCCTTTTTTATCTTGTTTTTCAAATCTGAGCAACTGAGGGTTAAGGGCCTTGCTCAAGGGCCCAGAGTGGCAGCTTGGTGGACATGGGATTCCATCCCATTATCATAAACATAAAGAACAGAGCGGTTCTGTATGAGGGGATGTTTTTAAATATAAATTAAAGGTAATAAAGCTCAGAGTCATGTGACTCTGCATGGCAAAGTTTGTTTATTGATGCCTGAACTTTAGCTTTCTAATTCTGATTGTATTTAGCATTCAAAACTTCTAAATGCTGTGTTGATTTGTGACGATTAGCCTGATAAAAAAAAAAACAACTTTACAATAATCCAAAAGCCAGTGGAAAAATCCTACTGATCTTTTTTTGTCTAAGGAGAGACTAAGAGAAATACTTAATCCCTGCAGTGTTCTATATAATGATGCAGATGTCATATCTCACACAATTGTACGTTTACTGGCTCTGTTAGTTGTTACCATGGAAAATAACTATAACCTAGTCTGATAGTTACACTATTAGATTATAAATAAAAGTTTGAGTGGAAAGTCAGACTAGTTGACAGTGTCCATCAATTCTGAATCCCTTAAATCATATTGTCATCACCATACAACTCCAAACTAAATGGCAAATTGTGGGAAAATGGCTGATTTATTTTTTTTTTAATATATATTGCAGAAATGAGTCAAGGCATTAACATCAGACTGTGTGGTGGGCGAGACTGCAGAGGTGATATACGGGAGAGATTAAGAGCTTGTCGAGACATGAATCATGAGTTGATGACTCCATCGATTTTTTACCCAAGAAAACTCATGAGAAACACAGTGACGGAGTTGAGATGTATGTGGAATGCACATGCATGGACTGACCTGGATTTTTCCTGCACTTAGCTTTTGAATTAAGGGATCAATAACCTGCCTGTACCATCTGTGAGAACGAGGTCGAATCACCAGATATTTGCACACACCCCATGTTTAGCCAGCGGTCCTGCCACCACGGGCCATCTGCAGTGATGCATCATACTGTGAAGTATTTTGGAGCTATGGCTCTGACAGAAAGCATGACTGTTGACGGGTGTGATGATGAGATGCTCGAGAACAGGTCTGGGATGGCGTCCAGAGTGAACAGTTGGCAGCTCGCGTCATCACCTTTGATTACGACAACACGTTCTGTGCTCCGCTCCTCCTCCTCAAAGAGGAGGCGACCAACATGTCCCAAGGTTAATGTCAGTCAGTGAACACCTAGAAACTCCGAACAGCCTGATCTGCTGTCTTTCTCTCAGCTCAACCTACTGTGTCCAGATCTAATTCTTTAAATATACTGTATGTGCCATGCCAGCTTCCATAAGACTAAATGTAAAAGGTCTAATACAATACAAATGTCTGTAAGATGCATGTAAGATGCTTTTTCCCCACCATACTTGAATATCTGCAGCCTTATCATTTTAATTATCTTTATCTCTAGATAAAAGAATCCTACACAAACCCACAGATCATCACTCTGTTTAGGCTTAAAGATTATAATCCACCCCGAGCTCTGAATCCGTTATTTATTTATTTTTTTGCCGAATCAAAAACAAATCCTGACTCATTTAATCCTCTGCTTTAATTATGGAAAGTCACAGGCTGCATGGGCTGATGTCCATGCCGAATTTGACCGACAGCCAATGCAGGACGGCTGTAAGCCCAGTCACCTCGACTGCCTCCCAAACGGTCAGACCTGAAAGTGGCCATTTACATTATCTTACACAAACTGTGAGCTGTTTGATCTGCTGAAACCAGGCCTTGGGTGTTTTTTTTTTTTAGATGCCCACTGTTTGCTTACGTAGGGAACAAAACACTGATTACAGCATGATACAAAGATGAGGTTTTGTGATACAGAACAGAAATACTGAATAACACTTTTTATCTATATATAGCTACATTTAATGTTCAGGAACATCTGTAAAAGAGTTTAGTGCCTGTTCTCACCTACAGATGCTATTAGCTTTAAAGAGTTTCACCCTCACCAGCTCCTTCTTTATTTTTCTTTCTTTTTTTTTATGCTCTGATGGAACACTTAAAAGTACAATTTTATTATTATTATTATTATTATTATTATTATTATTATTATTATTATTATTATTATTATTATTATTATTATTTTAATCTTTGTTGAAAAATGTTAAGCTTTTTCTTCAAAACTGTGCATCTAATATGTGTTTCACTGTTAAATAGTGTTTCAAAAATAAATAAATAAATAAATAAATAAATAAATAAATAAATGGAACTTATACTGGTTGCCAGATTGAATTTATTGATTTGGTATTGATTTAAATCCTGCACAATACAAATCTCCTGTCTACAAATCTCAAACAACTCAGCCAATCTATCTATCTATCTATCTATCTATCTATCTATCTATCTATCTATCTATCTATCTATCTATCTATCTATCTATCTATCTATCTATCTATCCCTTCATCCATCCATCTGTCCGTCCACCCATCCATCCATCCAGGGCAAGTTATTACAAGTTCTTAAAGTTAAGTGAAGTAAATGTAAGAAGTGCAGACATTAAAATAAATTTAAATTTACTAATAAATCATTAATCCCAGAGTTAGGTTTCTATATCATACATTATACTCATACTGTGGATGCAAATATGAAATACAAGCCATAGAGTACATGGCTTACTCCCAATAATAAAAACAATCCCAGGTGTTGGAGAAAGTTTGAGGTCATGTCCTCCACTCACTTCCATGAAAATGCAGCTGGAGAATCAGTAACAACACTGAAAAGGGGCTCATCAAAAATACCAAACATTTGGACAATTAACCTGCCCTTTTCTAGGTGCACGCTCCTGTGAGTTTATTCTTCTCCAGCTGTTATCATGTAGACACACGTTTACTATCGAGAGCGTAAAGATCCACAGCTTTACCCTCATGGGGGAGAGTGGAATGGAAGCCTGGTTCTTCCTTGGATGACATTTTCATGCTTTATTTTGCATGACACTCATTGGGAATTGTGGGAACTGCAATAGAGCGGAGGAGACCTGTGAAACCGGAACTCCGGAGAGGGGTTAAAATAGAAATATCTGATAGGTCTCTCGGTAGGGGACAGGATTTAGAGCCCTTGTGGAATACTATTGTTGCATAACTGCAAATATGTACAGGCAAGTGATAAATGAAAAGAAAATCCAATGTTATGTGGGTGTTGGTTCATCATGAGAGTCTCACTGCACCTTGGCATTAATTCTATAAATCTTGAGAAGTGTTTTGGATCCACTCTTGGAACAGATATTCCCTCAGTAGGTGTTTTGAAGATAGTGATAGAGAGCACCTAAAATCCAACATCTCTCAATGGCGTTCAATTCCTTTGATGACTTTGAAGGCCATATTATGACTTTCCTCCTCACCACAAGTCGGCAAGTGGGCAAGTCGTGGCCTAATGGTTAGAGAGTCTGACTCGTAATCCTAAGGTTGTGGGTTCGAGTCTTGAGCCAGCCACGACTGAGGTGCCCTTGAGCAAGGCACCGATCCCCCCAACTGCTCCCCGGAGTTCGCAGCATAAATGGCTGCCCACTGCTCCGGGTGTGTTCACAGTATGTGTGTGTGTGTTCACTGCTGTGTGTGTGCACTTTGGATGGGTCAAATGCAGAGAACGAATTCTGAGTATGGGTCACCGTACTTAGCCGTATGTCACGTCACGTCACTATCATGCTGTACTGTAGCTGATGGTGGAGTCGACCTGAAAAAGACCGTTTGGATCATGAGAGAATTGTTTCATCATAGGATAAAGGAGGTCAGTCCAAATACCTCTACTGATTTGCTGGGATTCTTCAAACTAAATGGACAAGTGAAGTCAAAGTGTGGCAGAAAAATAAATAAACATGTCCTAGAGCATAACAGAGCTGCCGGTTTCTCTTTGATTTGTCACCCGTACATATGTAGGTTACAGAGAGAATAAGAACGTGCAGCTGGGCTCTGCTCTCAATGCTGAGATGTACAAAGCAAACAAATCGAGCACAGGGACACTGCTGGGCAACCCAAAGATCACCAAAACTCCCTGCTATCACTTAAAGTAACAGGCAAGCTGTAAGTGATCAAACCCTGCATGTGATCTTACTTCTGGTTGGAGGTCTCATCACGTGGAAACCACTTGCTGCTGCTGTGGATGGCCCCACATTAGTCGTAACCTCAGATGTCACGCACACAAACAGTTGGCTGAACTTCTGATGCATACGTCACACAACCGGAAACCCTTCAGTTTTTGAGGTCGTCATCTGATTGGTTGGATTCTGATTCGTTGAAATCTTTGTTAACCATTGGATATAAAACCATTGTAATGCTTTACTTCAATCATGGAATAATGTCAGATTTTCCAGATGTTGTGAAGTTCATGGTATAGACTCATTAATCAAATGAACAATCTTGGGTTGAATGCCGGTCTGTTCTTGTCTTTACATGTTCACCATCCTAAATATGATGTTGAACAAAACGAACCGTGATTCTTTGCTTTACATGTCATTCAGATTGCCTCTTGGGTGGTCCTTTGCCAATAAAGGCTGCTATGGAGTCTAGACCTACTGCTATAAGTATGGTTATGTGAGACTGTGATAGCATTTGGACTGCAATTTTCACAGTCTGATAGAATGTGAATGAATGCACCCATTGTTAAAAGCACTCATGGTGCATTCATGATGAACAGATCCTCCAACACACCACTAGCTGGCAGACAAACAAACTGCAACAAAATAATGTTTTTAATAGAATGTTTCTGTGAGAAGCAGTGGCAGAGTTTACAGTCAGCATGTCATGTACTGTATCATTACAAAGAATTGCTAAATCCTATTCAAGGTCATTGTGGCTCCAAAGCCAATCCTAGAAATTCTCCTACTGGAAATCCAGTAGATTTCATCGAACTATGTATATATTCATTCACACCTACAGGCAATTTAACATAATCTGAGGAAGTATGAGATTGGAGAAACCAGAGAACCCTGATGTAACCCATAAGGATTTGAGGAAGACTCCACACCTGTATTTTATAATTCTTAAAAATAATTCCAGGTACCTTTTACATGCCCAAGCCATGATTACTACAGAGTTTTCTAAACCTAATTTATTTAGGATATCTACCATATCACTCACTCACTCATTTTCTACCGCTTATCCGAACTTCTCGGGTCACGGGGAGCCTGTGCCTATCTCAGGCATCATCGGACATCGAGGCAGGATACACCCTGGACGGAGTGCCAACCCATCGCAGGGCACACACACACTCTCATTCACTCACGCAATCACACACTATGGACAATTTTCCAGAGATGCCAATCAACCTACCATGCATGTCTTTGGACCGGGGGAGAAAACCGGAGTACCCGGAGGAAACCCCCGAGGCACGGGGAGAACATGCAAACTCCGCACACACAAGGCGGAAGGCGGGAATCGAACCCCCAACCCTGGAGGTGTGAGGCGAACGTGCTACCCACAAAGCCACCGTGCCCCCCCCCCCCCCCACCCCACCATATCACTATACTAGAAAACACTTCCTTTATGAAACAATGGTTCAAATTGCAGTCTGACATCAATTGATTCTGTTCTGGGGAAAAAAATAGATTTTTAACCTAGATCATGAGTTTTGACAGATTCTTCAGTACTGATTCCTACAGTAAGTGACTGATTTTTAGCAAACATTTGAATACAGACCCGACACCACTGTGATGTTTTGAAAGAATCAACTGAGCCATCCGATTCTCTCCGTCACAAAATTACCAGATAAAAAAAAGGACTGTCAGAAAAATATGAAAGACAAAAAAGGGGAACATAATAAAAAAAAAAGAAGAAAGCATTGTTGTCCTGCAGGTTTCTCCCATGTCAGGAAGTCAGAAACACACCTGTTTAGCTTGTCTGCCTCATATCGCTCACCCTCCTCTTCGCATGGCTGACAGATGGAAGGCTGCAAGCACGTGCAGGTTTTGATATGATAATGGGATCTGCTGGAGGCCATCTTTGTTTTAGCGTTAACAGTCAGTTCAGTGTTCAGGTCTCCATGAGAAAAAAAAAGACCTGTCGTGATTCTATTCATTTTGCTTCACTTTTCCAGCTGCATACTAATGCAGCAATTTCAGCGAAAGAATGATGAAAAACAAACTAACTCAAAATCTCCCTTGCATCTTAATTAGCACAGTAAATTATTATTAGTAGTATCACACCAGCATTGGCATCTACAACAATAGCGTCTTGGAGGCCGGCGTTGGTTCAATTCTCACTCCACTAGCCTAATTCAGGTTGACTTTTTCAATAATGGTTGTAAGTTAACTCAATCTAGCGCACTGGCAGTGCAATGTATTAGCCTGTCAATCACGGCAAGATTCAGCGTTTCAGCGTTAGGACTTGCAATCTGCTTGGCTGTAACGCAATTAAGCAACAAATGGAAGTCAGAGTTGCTCTAAACGCATCTGTCAGAGGGCAATGTAAAAAGATACAGTGGTGATAGAGCAAGGAAGGTAAAGGACAAGCCAAGAGAAAAGTGATGACTGCAGGTTGGTTTGTATCTTGCCCTCTGATTTAGAAAGAGGTTCCTTTATCCAAGTCGTGATCAGTGCAAGAAAAATGACAGTGTTCAAAGGTCAACTTATTTAGCCACTTCCCAAGAATGCTGGGTTCAGCAAGACAAACAGTCCCTGAAAAAAGGTAAATGAAATTTTCAAGTCACCAAGGACGCTAAATTCTGAGTCACTGAGTCAAGGCTGTGTAGTTTCTGTCCTAGCAGCTTCACTGAAGCACAAATTTGATGGCTGGTTAAATTTTATACAACAGCACAGATGAATGCTCAATTCTGATTGGTCAGCACTGACAAGAATTCTAGCTACAAGGTTGTTATTAATGTGGACATTCTAATGGGTTCAGTTGTAACAACTTACAAATTACCTGTATGGTGCATTTTTAGTATTCCATATTAAGCACAAAAAATTAGGCACGATCGTTGTCAAGGTAAAGTTTTCTGTCAGGAACCGTTTATATAGTATTTTACAGGAAGTCTACAGTGTCTTCACTTTATAACATTCAGATGCAAATGAGTTTTTCCTATTTTTTGCTCTTGTGTTTGCTCTTTTGTCTTATTAACCTCAAAAGAGAAAAAAAAAAGAAAAAGAGATTCTGGATGTAGGAGAATACAGATATTTAGAATATACAAGAATTTAAGATGCTGTTTGTCCTTGTTTTTCATTCACTGCACCAAATACCTAGATTTCTCTATCCTTCTTGCATAAGCTTGGCCTGCAAATTAGTTTTCTGATTAAATTGGTTTAGACAATTGTACCCTTTAGGCTATGATGTTTAAGGTAACCTTGAGTTTAACCACTGATTGACCTGTGAAACCTTCAATATTCCTTACAAAATCCCTTTCAAATTAAACCATCATTAGGGCACTTTTTCATCTTCTTCAAACCCTTACACTCTATTTACTGAGGCATGAAGTCAGTAATGTGTAGGATCTTTCAGCTTAGGGTGGTTAATATGAACTTCCAAAACATAACCTTGAGGTTCAGTAACTTCATTATTAGGTCTTATATCAGCATTAAAGCACAACCGTCACATAAATCAATCATATCCCTTGGACTGAATATGACCTGGGTCGGCATAGGAATGGATAAAGTGTGTAATTTCTTCTTGTTTGGCTACCTACAAATTTCAGACATCAAAGTTTAACATGACCTTGACTTTAACCAAAAATTAGCCATGTAAAGCATGGGTTTCTTTTATAGATCAGCCAAAATTTGGTTATTAATTATCATTACAATTTCTCCAATCCTCTATATTCTATTTACCCAGGCAAAATCTCAAATTGTTATTCAGTTTCCAGACCTCACACGGTTATTAGGAACTTGCAAAGATAGCCTTGAGGTTCTGCTACTAAATCAGCTTTCAAACACTGCCATACCATCAACTGATGATAACTCATGCATCATGACCTATGTCTCCACCTGTGTCTGTGACTCACGACATTCATTTGGTTTGGAGCTGCTAGGTTGCGTGTACCCTTCAAGCATGGAGAATGACCCTGGGTTTAATCTATGATAAGCCTGTTAAACCATGGAGCTACATTCATAGACCCTTCGATTTTGGCATGAAACATAAAGCAGTAACATTGAGGTTTATCAACCATCCCATACACTGATGATATCCTACCTTGTGGCACTGGCATGAAGAAGTCGTTTGACTTCATTATGTTTGGATTATTTTGGTTGCTTGTACATTTCAGACAGGGTACAGTATATGATGATCTTGAGGTTAACCCGTGATAAGTCTTCTAAACCATTAACCTCCTCAAACCTTGCACCTTTCACTAGCGTAGTGCCCAAGGTAACTTGGTGGCTCACTAATTGCTATGGTCCTAAAATAACATCAAGCTCTATACACTGATGATGTAGTACTCACCCAATGTGACCTCAGTCTGCATAGGCATGGAGAGGGCTGGGTGTTTAACCTCACAGCTAAACAGGGCATCATTGTCCATCTGAGTGTTGAGGGTCCACGTGAGCTTGGCTTGCACAGTCACAGAACCATCGCTCTGTGGGAGGTGGGTGTTGCTGAAGAAGTAGGCTGGGTCGGCGTTTTGCACCCAATGCGGAAACTCGCGGCTCACCACTGTCTCCGGAATTGCCTCTGTAGCAGGACTGGTCTCGTAACGGGCCTGCCGGGCAGCGTAGCTCCGTCTCGGACTCTCTGTGTACAGTCGTCCAAGCAGAGACCGTGATTTCTGCATTTTGGTATCATCCATATCCCTGCTGATTAGAGGTCTAGCCCTGCGCACACCTGCTGAACCTCCTCCTTCGTCGGCTACCGTCGGTGAAACGTAGGAGATCACTTCAATGAGCTCACCGTCTCGTTTGAAATATACCTAAAAAAAGACAGAGAAAAAGGTTTAGAGAGATAGGAAGTCCCTTTCTGCAATCTAGTGAAATTACCTCCATTTGGACTGACATAGATTTTGGCACGATTGGACTGGCAAGTTAGGGCAAGCTTAGTCACTGTCTAGTGCAGAAAGAAACGTAGATGTATAGACAGTTTTTTAAATGGCTTCTTTAATTATTTATTAATAGGATAATTCTCTGCCAATAATCAAAAACTAATAACGAGGAGTTAAAATATCTTAAAATAATAACAGTTTTAAAGTAAATATATTTCAGTGAAGACGTTTCTCAAAATTATTGTTATACATAGAAAGTTTACAAAAACGTTTCTTAAAATTGTTGCATTGACAATGAGAACATTTCTCGAAATGATACTTTAGAATATCAAAAGAATGAGATTTTCCCCAAATTATGAATTAGTATCTAAAAATATCAATATATTTTAGATTATAATAATATTTATATAACAATGTAACCAATAAAAAATAATTAAAAATAAATTCAATGTGATAAAAGAATTAATAATAAATAAATAGTAATAAAAAACAATATATATGCTAAATTATTATCATCTCAAAATGATGAGAATATTTCAGAAAATTCTGTCTGAATATCACCTCAGCAAGAGAACACTTCAGGATGTGCTGTCAGTGTGTGTGTGTGTGTGTGTGTGTGTGTGTGTGTGTGTGTGTAAAAATATTCAGTGCAGTAGCTGGTATGCAAAATCACTAGATACGCCGAACGTCTCCAGTGTCCTCGTAGCTTCCTAACCTCTTTACGAGCAGTAAGCAATAATGACTTGTTTAAGCCATTTAGTCATTTCTTGCTGAAAACTAGTCTGGGATAGTCATCAAAGCATACAATATTAAGTGCTCTATTCTGCACAAATGGCAAACTCATACATTATTCAAATGGCTTCAGAAACCTAAAACATCTACTGTAGTTGTGCATGAACATCATCAGTTCACTGGAGGTTATTGGATGAATTTACTGAAACATTTAACATGAAACGTTTGATGCTGGTCAAAGATAATTAAAAATGCATGATGCCTATTAAAATAATCAAGGACTTGAGTGTGCTTGTGAGTAAGAACTGGTATAGCACTGGAGGTGGGGGTACAGTAAATGCTGGAAAGATTCAAATATATGTGTGTGGAAAAGGGACTGATACACGATTTATGCATTTTAACAATGGGGATCAGTCAGTCTGCCTGTCAGTGAGTGAAAACACGTATTTAAAGTGTGCAGAAATATGTGCTAAGCTACACAGCAGAACTCCATCCATGCAGTGCTGTCATTAATCCCAGGCTGAGAAGTGTGCCACAGAATTTTATATTGTCCTACTCCTCAGCTAGACTGCATTCCTATTATGACTGCTTTCCCCCACAGTGTGCCATGCGGGTATTAAAGATTCCTGAGCAGTAAATCTTTTGACAGGGAATTAAGTCCCCACTACAGTCAAATACTAGATATTTGTATTAAAATCAGAATACTCTTAGCAAGCTTTTTCAGCACTCTAGGCGATAAAAACAGAATTGCATCCCTCTCTAATCCGCCTGTCCATTCTGGGCCGGATGGACATTTTCAATTCAATTTGCACTATAGTGCAAAGTGCCATTACACGACACGCCACATTTCCCCAGTCGTTTGGCTTCATTCTTCCCTCTCTGTCTTTCCTGTTTTTTTGTCTGCTGCTTGGGTGAGATGATTGTTTGGGGTGTGCTTTGATTCTCTGGGACCTTTTGGGATGCTGCACTCCACTGACTAAAAATATGCAATCATAGTAAACATCAGTGATGTAGGCTAGCAAATTGCTACCTAGTTTGAAGGTAAAAAGAGAGAGAGAGAGAGAGAGAGAGAGAGAGAGAGAGAGAGAGAGAGAGAGAGAGAGAGAGAGAGAGAGAGATTTGTATGGTCTTGCCATTCTGTCCACATGGCTTACTCTAGGTGTGAATGAGCTTGTAGATGAGTGTGTGAATGAGTGTGTGAATGGTGCCCTGTGATAGCTTGGTCACCCATCCAGGCTGTATTCCCACCTCTTGCCACACTCAGATGTTCCATGGCACTGATATAATGATGACATTTACAGAAACACCTATTAATATGAGTCTGCAAGCTGAAACACCTTGTTGATACAGGAGCGCAGAAGAGAATGACCTATGGTGAGCTGAAAAGCATCTAAAAATGTGTTTCAGACTGCTGACTCTCCACTTAAAGAATATATATATATATATATATTTTTTTACACCATTTTGTGTAGACTATGGATTTTGATGTGCGGATGAAAATCTAAAATACTCAAAACAGGCCATGTGGCACGAACACGGATGCCACCGTTAAAGTCAGACACCACACATTTTCTTCATTCTGGTCTTTGATTTGAACATCACGTCTTAAGGCTGTGACTGCAAATGTTTTATGCATTGTGCTGCTTCCATGTGATTGGCTGATTAGATAATTACATAAATGAGCAGATGTACAGGTATTCTTATTAAAGTGAATGATGAGTGTATTGTTTGCAGATTAATCACATGCTTGGTCAGAAGACATTTTGTTTGGACAGTAGTACTGCCTGAAAGGTTTCTATTAAAGCTTAGGGCTCTAAAGTTGTCACTTAAAGGTCGATTATAAAGAAAAAAAAAATATTTATGGCCCTCCATGTTATTTGGAATCTGGTTCAGAATTGATTCAGACACAACCGGCTATATCTAAAGCTTTTGCCGCATTTCAGGCCAGAAGTGTACAAAACAGGTCTATATCATATCTGAGAAACCATTTCAGAATATTAATGGTGGGCTAAAAAAATGGAGTAAACATTAGCTGTAAGTGTGGGTTGGCTTTGGATCATCACTCATTTTGCTATCTGGTGTAGAACGCTTCCGCCCACCATTTGAAATGGAGGTAATTGGTTTATTTAATCAGTTCTGCCACAGACTTTGACTATCTCTCTAAGCATTTGAGCAAAGAGAATATTTTTCCTGTTACAAGTAAATTCGAGGTTCCAGAACTTTATGAGCTCTGAGTGGAATGCTAATCAGCCTTGATACTGTAAGAAAGTCATCTATCGCTAGTAATTAAACATGGGATATTGTCAGATGTTGTCAAGCTTGTCAGGTTTGACAAGTGAATCAAAACGATTCAAAAGTATCAGATCAATAATGCGATCCATAATGCTTATCTTCTCACAGAATCCGTCTGTGAGCTGAATTGCTAAAGACATCATAACACCCATGATACCCACTAGAGAGGGAAAAAAAACGACTGAAGATATTTCTAAAATGGTGTAAGCTTCATTTGCAATATCATCATCCTCTACTTTAGAAGTCAATGCAGCTACAGTTGTGCTATTGGTCAATGATGCAAATTCCGTCGCAACATTCTGCATGTATGCTTAGTCACGCTTGGTCAGACCAAACAAAAGTAAATAGATTTAAAAAATAAATTGTAAAATAAGTTTATAAATGTAAACTTTAAAAAAAATAAAATAAACATAATTAGTACTAAACATGATATGGAATTTTATTGCTTCATTTGTGGTGCCCATACTTTTGCAAGCAAAAGTGGATGATTTTACCATGTGATGTAGTCATCTGCATTTGAAGTGTAACTAAGGCATCAATTTTGTCATAATTTTGAACAGTGCCTAGAAACACTTATCCTACTATTGAGTTTAACCACTTCAGTGCATCCAATGAGGCTGAAATGGAAAATAAATAATTCAAATATTTATAGAAATGTATAACAGTAATAATGTACAGTACATGCTGCATCATGTAGTACACTACAGGAGTAAATACATGTAACAGTGTTTATATATATATATATATGACATTAAACTGTTTCAACATACTATAAATATAGCCATTAGGTGACGCATTGAAAATTAGATCTCACCCGTTTTATTTATTTCTTCATGTGCAATGTCCATATATCTAGTAGCGAAAGTGCGATTTGGAAAGTGTCACATTTATTCCCCTACACCGAGTTAATCAAAACACGGCCCGCTGCACATGCTATTTTATGGCCACTTTAATTTTTCCTCTTAAATTTAATTTGATGTTTGGATGGATATATGGCATCAGACATGGCTACAGCGTATCATTTACACAAGTGTGTGTGGCTGCAGTTTCTCCGAGATGCTTTAATTCTCTCAGTGCTGTGAAGAGAAAAAGTTTGCTTACAGGGATGTGAATCACTTTAGGTTACAGGTCACGCTAACCGGCTTCTTTCACTGTGGTTTAGATCTTAGACACTCTGCTTGTGGACTTGATGACTGACTATCTGAGTTTCCAGCCACAGTATGCAAGACTGGCAGTGCAGTAAGTAATACAATAGCTCAATAGGACACTGTCCCATAGAACTCGCATCTTATTTACTATTTATACCTCAAATTCAGATATACACTAAACAGACACCTGACCATCAGATCCACATTTTGTTCTTTGGTTCTTTCCCAAAATATTGCCAAAAAAATTGAAAGCACAGATGTGTATAAAATGTCTCTATTCTGTACAGTAGTGTTACTACTGTATTTGCAAAAAGCTCAAATGCTGGTCTTAAAGAACTTTAGTGTGAAATGTAGGGATGTGGCCTAGTGGTTAAGGTGTTGGACTGCCAATTAGAAGGTTGTGAGTTTGAATCCCAGATCCACCAGGTTGCCACTGCTTGGCCCCGAGCAAGGCCCTTAACCACTTAAGTATATGGGAGCTGTACCACTTTTTAGGTGGATATGTCATCTAGGCGAAAATCATGAAAGGGGGGGGGCGACAGGTAAGAGGTTAACCCTCCTTTGCTAGGTTGTAATACAATTAGATAAAAGTCGCTTTGGATAATGGTGTCTGCCAAATGCCGTAAATGTCCTGACTCAGATCTGTCCCAACTGGAACAACGACTGCTCCCCAGACCTCCACCATTTATCACTGATGCTCTTGTAGCTGAACAAAAATTACTGTAGTCAAGCTCCAACATCTGGTGAAAAGCCTTCCCAGAAAGGTGGAGCTTATTATAACTGTAAATGGTAGACTACATCTGGAACAGAGTATTCAAAAATCACATGTGGGTGTAATAAGTAGGTGTCCACAAACTAAATAATTAGGTGTTTGTCCCTATAGTATATCTCTGAGACCTTACAGAAGTTCTCAGGTGTCTCTGCAGCAGTGTGGCTTATTAGAGTTGGAAGAATGAAAGAACACACAGGAGTTGTGGATGATCTTGTGGGATGGTCAATAATGCAAGAACGAAAGGTACCAATCATTCAAGAACAGGAATCTAAAGCCTCAGATCCTTGTTATCGGTTTGTTATCACATCCACTTCTCAGGTCACCATGTTTGTAAAGAGTATATTTTATTTTTTGTAGCTTTCCGGTCAGTTTGAAGCAGTTTGGCTAGACATCTCTTATCTCCTAGGCATTTCTCAACAAGTTTTTTTTTTCTATTTTATTTTTCAAACCATGCTGTATAAACTTTAGAGACATCTGTGCATAAAAATTGCAGTAGATATGCAGTAGATCAGCCCATTTCTTAGCAACAACCTTGTCATGTACAGTCAAAGATACCGAGATCTCATTTTTCCCCCTTCTGATGTTTGACAGTATCAGTGACTGAAGCTCTTGATCTGAATTTGTTGCTACAACAAGATTGGCTGATGAAGATTGTGTGAATGTGCAGATATTTTGTTCAGTGAGTGTAGATATGGTACAGTTCCCATATTTATGAAAACTCCTAGCACATAGAGTTGCTCCTAGTGATGAAATTCTAAGAAAATTCTTAGAAATGTGTCCGTTTCCATTTCGAATTAAAGAGAACATCCTAATAAAGATAAATGTTATTCACAAAGCATCTTAACCCTTAAAAGAACTCTTAAGTTCAAGAAGTGTTAGGAGTAGTAAGGAAAACTTCTAAGAGTTTCTTTATTAGAGGTGAAAATGGCCTAAAGGTGAAGAAGGAGAATAAATGTATTGTGTACAATATTTAATAATGAGAGTGAGTTAACAAAATAATACAGATTAGATCGTGTAGGGATTATTTTTGTGACCAATCATATTTGACATAACATCTCCGACACAGCACAGAAATTCCATATTGTTGGACTTCATATATCATATAAGCCCTTTATTATCAGAGACCTGCCATGTATAAGTGTATAGGTTTCTGGCAACTGAGAATCTAGCTGAAGGTAAAGTGACTTGAGCCAGCAACTTCCACTACATCCTGATATATTTTATAGTCTCTGTTGTAAATATGGCAAAGTACCATATAGTACTTAAAAGAACAAACAAACAAACAAACATGTATTGAAAACAATTGAATTCTAAATAGAAAAGATGAAAATTGTTCATTTCTCTGCTCTGCTTAGTGATATTTAGGGGCCATAGTGGTGTTAATCAAAAATATGTCCATAACACGGACATAATCCCTAGACGATATAGCCTCAAATACATAGAGACAAAGTGGCTTATAATAGACCAGATTTTAAAAATACCCCAATTTTATTTATTAGACAACCAATCACAGTCTTGTGTCAAAAGAATGTGTCATACCTAGTAACAAGTTTAGCCCCGCCTCCTCTCCAAGATAAAAGTTTATTAGTATTTTAGTATTAGTTGTTAATTTATATTAGTTTATTTAGTATTTTCCTTTCTCAGAGTTGCTCTGATATTCGTCCTGGATCACGTTTAAGATAGGATTCCTAGCTAGAAATGTTTAAGGTGAATAAGAAGCTCTCTGAGATCATTCTTTATGGATATGGGAATGAACTATCTAAGAATAAACCTGGACAGTAAACTGGACTGGGCAGTACATTTTCAGTCAGTACACAAAACAGTCAGAGCAGACTATGAAAATTTAACATCTGCCAGGCTGTGTCGTGAATGTTCAGTGGAATCTACTCAGTGATGGTCAGTATTGTCTTGTGTGCTGGGGTTATAAGGTTTTGTGGAAAAAGAAAGATCCTGAAGAACTGGAGATGATCAATTTGCAGCCACATAGTTAATATTTTATAAATAATTGTTTTATACCCCTAGCAGAAAAACCCCCAAAAACAAACAAACAAAAATTTTTATTTGGTGCTAGGCTACTTGCTATATATATATATATATATATATATATATATATATATATATATAAAAGAAGTACAGTATTTCTGCTAAAAATATAGATAGTGGTAGATTTAAATGTGGAAAAAAAAGAAAGAGACGTGTAGAATAAAATATAAATAAAAGGTCAAATAATGCAATAATCATCCTATTTTGGCTAACGCACAATTGCAACTGCAAAAGAAAAAGGTGACGTTGACACACACAAAAAACCCACAGACTCATTAGAAAGAACCCACTTAAGAACAAACGACTGCCACAGGACACTAATAACAGTTATTGTAAACAGCGAAGACCAGCTTTGAATTAGATTACACACTTTTTTCACAGTGCATCGCTTGTTTCTGTTAATGGTTTCCTGCAGCGTGCCTGGCGCTGCTTTTTATTCCACAGGAGATAATCAATTGCACAAACAAATCAGAGCTTTACATTATTGGTGCCTTATAACATCATTAGAGCGGTACGTCATTTTCGTGCTCTCAGTTATGATTATGATAAGTGAACGTGTTTCGCAGCTTTGCCGTCTGAGTGCTGTTGCGAGGGGAAGGAGAGCGAGGCCGAGTGTTTTCTCTCAGCTCGGCTATTATGTAGACGTTAAGCTGACGCTCTGTATCAGTCAGTCATTATCGGTTATGCAGTGTTTACAAAGCGTAGTTAAAGTGAAGGCTAGACATGTACGGTACAAGAAGATAAGCGTCATCCATGAGCTTACAAACATTATACTCTCTGGAGTTTTGAACTGTTCATCGTGTACCAGTGCTCCAGTACTCCAGATGGCGCTATTAAAATTTCATGAATTCATTAATTACTAGAATTTAGCAGGCTACCACTCTCTATACAGTGCTTGGATTCATTTGGTAATGACCAAAAGAGCCAATATTTCATATTGTTCATGAAATCCAGCTCAATATGGTCTTTGCATGAGATATGCTGAGAACATAAACTTGTTTAGTTTTTTTTTGTTGTTTTTTTTTTAAGTAGAAGCTGCTGATTTACACATTAGGAAAGAAAGGGCATACATTTACACACACAGTGGAAGCTTTCAGTGTAGAGTTGTCGTTCCTACTACTGGTTTCCATAGTAATAGGGTTTTATCACTGTGTGGCACAAGTAGCATTCCATAAAAAGAGAAGTAGTGCGTGCTGTCACGGATCACATGCCCTACCGTCTTCACTCCCATTGGGTGTCGCTGCACCTCCCTGGACATGGCTACAACTAGTCACCAGTCGCTCTCAGCTCTCACTAAACCCGAATCATCTCCAGTCGCTTTGTCGCTTTAAGTCACAAAAAAAAAAAAAAAAAAATTCAAGACAGATTGCAATGATTTGCAAATAATTTAAATCCTATATATGACTAGTTCAAAGAACATCAATATAGATCTAACTAAGAAGTTGCTTTGTTCTTATAAAAAAAAAAATAGTTAATCATTTTTTAACAACAAGCCAGCTATTCATTTCCATGGAGTCAGGAAAGGGGCATGTTTACCACTGTGTTGCATCATCTCTTCTTTAAACAACACTCTGTATGTCTTTGGGAACTGAGGAGACCGGTTGCTGGAGTTTTAAAAGCAAAATGCCTTCCCATTCTTGCTTGATGTAAGATTCGACTCCAAAGATTTTTCGCTTCAAAACACGGTAAGTGTTTTGAATGGGTGATACGTCTGGACTGCAGCCAGGCCTGTTTAGCACCTGGACTCATTCGCTATAAAGCCATGCTGCTGGAATATGTGCAGAACGTGCTTTGGTACATATATTGTCTTGCTGAAATTAGCAAGATGCTCTTTACAATGCATATGGAACGCTATGCTAAGCGACTGGTATAAAAAAATGTTGAATGCAAGGTATCATGGACCATTCATTAGCATTTGTTAGCATGTAGTCATTAGTTGAACGAATCTAGGCGGTATGCAGTACGGTGTTTGACGTACAGTCATTAGGACAGAAAGATGCACCGAGATTGCATTTTCTGTCAGGTCTGTTATGTCACAGTACAAAGAAAGTCTAGCAATCAGCATTAAGTGAAATTGCTGCATTTGTAAGCAACATTTATAATCAAGTATATTTAATTCTACTGATTTAAAGTGTCTTTAGTGAATTTAGACCGAATTATTTATCCATAAACAAATTACATTGTGAAATCACACGATCATGTCGGCACCAATTAGAATTATAGGATTAAATGTAGGTGATTAAATCATGTATGGTAGAAAAGAGCAACGATATCTTGTGGGTTTGATTCCCAGCTCACACATGAGCTCTGTGTTGCATCTTATTAAAGGGTATTAAAAATTTTGCGAGCGAATCATGTTGGAAGAACGACAACTTATTGCAATCACATGGAACCAATGTATGCATTTGAATGAAATCAATCCAACAATTATGGTGTAAAAAGCCATCTACTAAAAGTCAGTAGCTTAAAGTCCGGATTTTCAGTCAGATGTTACTTGAATAGTTCCTTGCTAGACCACCAGGGGGACTGGCAAATGGTTTATTCATCACTCACTGTTAATCCGATGTGGGCATTGCCACAACCTTTTACTATTGTTTTCCCTATTTCTCACATGTTTCCTTTTTTCCCATGATGCACTACTTAATATGAGTCTTTGACATAAGTCCCTGACATAGTCAGTCATTGAAGTGAAATACTTTTTTTTTGGTGAATGTATCCAAAGGTAGAGATTTAAGCACTTATGTACGTCGCTCTGGATAAGGGTGTCTGCCAAATGCTGTAAATGTAAATGTATATATGAAATGGGTATTTGTATCTCAATGTAACGTTATGTGTGAGCCGAAAAGCCGAACGCAGAGTTATTCGGATTATTATGCATGGTGTTCCATTCATGCTATTCAAGTTTCCAGGCTCAAGTCATGTTTTACTTTGATATGTTTTATGCAAGTTATTTTAGTCTTCATTTATGTTAATAAATGCGTCTGCGTTGGGGTCTGATCTGATATGCAGGAGATCGTCATTACCACGGAGATCTAAGTTCGATCCCTGCTTCCGGCTGCATCCTCCGCACATTACATTTTCCTTTGTTAAAAAAGTTACAAATGCCATTAGATCCCATCATTAGATCTGAACTAAAAGTGTGTTTTTCTGATTGGTACTTTTGAAAAAAGGGTTATTCCGAAATCCAACTTTGCTCATAGAAGGTTTTCTCTCTCTCTCTCTCTCTCTCTCTCTCTCTCTCTCTCTCTCTCTCTCTCTCTCTCTCTCTCTATATATATATATATATAAATATATAAATATATATATATATATATATATATATATAGATATATAGAGATATATATATATATATATATATATATATATATATATATATATATATATATATATATATATATATATATATACACATACACACACAATAAGACTCTCTATTGAAGGCATTGAGCAGAAATGTGCTCCCACAACAATACATACAGAAGTGTGTCATGCTTATTTAGGTGGCCTATACAAATTGATGTAATTCAACATGAGCGCGTATAGACGAATAGAGGCCATACACAGCCCTTTCTCTCCTGAATGGAGACTAATGAAAGCACCTGCATGTTCTTCACTGCTAGGTGCCCAATTTTCAAGTGGCAAGTTCATTTAGGCACTTGACAATAGTCTGTGCTCCTGTGCTTGGCCAAACCCCCACCTGCTCTGCCCACCGCTTAAATCTATCATTAAAAAGTATGATGGTATCATTTTTATGGAGACAGTGTTGGAGTACGGACCGGGACGGTCTGCTCTCAGTCAATAACACTGGCTATTAGCTTTAATTATTTGACTTCCTCTTAATCAGAGTGACCTTGAGATTATATGGAGGTCAGACTACCAGCTTTCCACAAGCACCTCAATAGGAGAATGTGCTATAGTTTAGTATATAAGGTCATGCTGTGGGTCATGAGGACGACTTCTGGCTCTTATTTATGTCGTTTTGGGTTGAAAATAAAAATGTATAAAGCCGGCATTATTATTCTGATCCTAGGACTGATTTAAAAAAAAAATAAATCAGATCAGATCTTCTCCTGTCCGGTTTTTTATAAGCCTCAGTCTGTTAGACTCTAGTCTCATATTCCTCTTCATGGCAGACAGGTATGAATTCTGATTTGGTTTCACCTGCTGTATTAACTCGATTGTCTCAAGCTTTTGTGACATCCTGAGATTATACAGTACTTTTAACCACCACTGATAGCTCGAACCCAACCATGTCATCTGCCATCAACTAGACATTTCTTTCTACACTTAAAGTTTGTAGAATTTAGAGACAGTTCTGTGAGGATGAGGAATGACAAAAAAAACTCCTATTTTTACACCTTGTTAAAATTCACTGACTTTATTTGTCACTAGACAGATTCACTTTAGATGATTAGCTCACTGCCGACAATGAAAATTTACCACAGATACTTTGTTTACCGCTGTTAAAAACGGACGTAGGCTATTTTCACACTATTTAATGCACTAGTGTGTGCTTAGCATGAGACGCACGAGTCATTCAAAATGAGGTCAGCACGATTAAATACATTTAAAAGAAAAAAAAAATCTGTATTTGTGTATTTGTAGGGTTTGAAATAAGCAGTTAAACAAAATATTGATTAAAGAATGTCAGCTTGTATAGCAGGATAATGAATATTAATATAAAAGGAAAAAAAAAACATTAGGGGTCTGTTTTATAAATGTGAATAACTAGCTGTGAGTCTACAAGGCGTCATCACGTCAAATGTATTTTCCACGGAAAATTCAATGATCTGACTGTAAAACTCTGTTGGATGCTTTAAAATGAGCCGTTTTTTAACGTTTAACATGCATGTTGTTCAAAATACAAAGCAATATAACGAGAAAATAAAAAGCCCCCGAATGGATTTGCTTTGTGTCACATAGCGTGACTTAACAAAAAAGCATGGAGAGAGCAATCCTGTATTATAAATTGGGTGCACGGCGCACTGCACACATGATGTACTACGCCGAGCGGCGTGAGCTATGCACAATGGCTGTCACAAATTGATTTCGAGAAGGTGCTGAAATTATGAAGCCGTACCATCGATTTTTTTGTTCGGCTCCTATTGAAAAGACTTTCAAACATTCAAAGGTGTGCAGGGAGGATAAAATACTGGGCATTTTGAAATAATTCGTAAAATAGGAACAACGACAAATCTGGAATTAAATGCTTTGAATAAAAAAGGTATAACATTAAAGAAGGTGAAATTCAGGAAGGGGAACCGACTCGGAGTCTTAAGTGTCGAAACGAAAGGCCAAGAAAATAAAATGTATTGCTTTTCTATTAATATAATTCTATATATCTTGAACTGGCTGTCAAACAAATTCGTTCTGTGAGGATGTTCTTTAAACCGAGCGTACAATCTTTTATTTATTAAACAACAACTGCAGCACAGTCACACTTTTTGTTAATGCATTTCTTAATATTTTTCTTCTTTTTTTTGTGATTTATGATGCAATTTGCAGAGTTTAAAATTTTTAAATCACCAGCACAAGATTCTTTTTCTACCAGTGAAGACACATATGGAATAGGTTCCTGTGAGAGCTGCGCTCATGCTTGACACGTGCAATACATCTTGTGATGATGTCACATAAAATATCTTGTGCAATTCTGTGGAAAATTGTCAGCAATTTAAAAAAATTTTCCTCACTTCGGTGCTTCCTTTTCCTGTTGTGTCTGGCTGAAACTCACCCGAAACTTTGCACATCTCCGGCTCTCCTTGATCCAGGCTATAGCTGCGTGATCTGCTGCTGTTGTAAAGATGGTGCATTGCTACCTCTGCTGCTAGCCCTAGCATGTACGTATGTAATGGGTGCTAATGAACGGTGTTAGCTGATCAGAACAAAAACCAAACAATGTTCTGTTTCACATCACTGCACACTTGGTGAATGTTGTTCTCGATTCTGTCCTAAATGTTTTCTTTCTTTTTCACACCGTGTGCTTATAGTTAATTAATACAGTGACATCATACAACTGTGATATTTTCAGACAAAGTTATCAATTCATCTATTAATGTATCCATCAATGCAGCAATCAATTAATCAATATGTTCATCTATCGGTACCATCCATCCATCCATCCATCCATCCATCAATCAATATATTAATCTATTGATACCACCCATCTACTGTATCAATCCATCCATCCCTCCATTCATCCAATATCCATCCATCAATACATTCATTTATCAATACCATCCATCCATCCATCCATCCATGCATCCATCCATCCATCTTTACAGCCATCCATCGATACCATCCATCCATCCATCCATCAATACATCCCTCCATCCATCTATCCATCAATGCATCCATCTATCCATCCACCCTTCCAGGGGACTCAGCACAAAGTGGGGCAGGGCGATATCGCACACACACACACACACACACACACACACACACACACACTATGGACAATTTAGAGATTCCAATCAACCTACACTGCATATCTTTGCATTGGAGGAGAAAACCAGAGAATGGAAACAGTTGGGATTTGAACCCCATCTGTGGATCTGTAAGACAAAACTTGTTAATTTCTACCCCCAAGAAGGGCTATAACACTAATTTCAAATTATAAAACCGAACAGACTATAAAATAGTTTGTCAGTTAGTCCAACATCAATCTCTATTACAATTAATATACCTGGATTTGCCTTGTACGTAAACCGAACTTCTGGGTTCAAAGCTGCTGATACGGAAACTGAATCCTTGCTATCAGATAAATAAAGCGCTGTTGAACATTCAAGCTACTGTTGGAACACTACTTGGGGGAAAAATTCAGACCAGCCAGTAGATAAAAAAGTGGAGTCTCAAGTCCACATCCAGTCTCCCGGTGGATGATCCATCTCTGAACGTCCTCCAAATCTGTTTACTCGCTGTTGATTTAGTCATACGAAGTCATTCTAGACGACTTTGGCGCGTTCACAGTGGCTCAATGGGGCTGTTCAACGTCGCGAGTCAACAAAAACTGTTTCCAAATATGCATTAATTTCAGAGCAGTGTTTTGTAGAGCTTATATTAGGGAATCAGGCAACACTCCAAATTAGATGTAATATAATTTGGACTAGAGTGTTTCCCCCATGGTTTAGGGAAAAAAAAAAGAATCTGTGTCGGGTCTCTGTGACAACAAATCATTCCGGTTCATTTCTCCAAAAATCAAACAACATTAAGGCATGCATTTAAAATGTTCAGGTCAGTGAATATGAAAGAATAGTCTTTAGAAAAGTGTGGAGTTATTTGATAATGATAAATGGGATAAAATGGAGTTTTCAGTACCTCACTTGTGAAAAATACAATTCAAAGCTGAGAAAAGTATTGAGAGATATAGAGGCTGGGCTCGTGGTAATAAGACAATTTTGCCACCCTTCAATTCATTGTTCAGTAAGTGCCTCTTCAACTGGTCACTTGAACTAAATGGGTTTAAACTGAACTAATATATATATATATATATATATATATATATATATATATATATATATATATATATATATATATATATACATTATTCCCAAGTATGTATGTATGTATGTATATATATATATATATATATATATATATATATATATATATATATATATATATATATATATATATATATATATATATATACACACACATATATATACATTATTCCCAAGTATGTATATGTGTATATATACATATACATACTTGGGAATAATGTGTTCTGTGTTCAGAAAGTTCAGCACAGCAGCAAGTCATAAACAAAGATTTTGTTGAGAAAGGACGACATTAATAAATAAAGCAGTTCTGGACCAAGGCCAGGAACATAGTGAAGGACATCAGCCGACTCGTCTCGTCTCTGTTGCGGTTGTGGAAGTGCTTTTTCCCAGAAGGTCTACACAAAGAGAATGAGGAGGAGCTTCTTCCTGTAGGCCATTTGGACCCTTAAGCGGGACAACGCCTCAAACTCGAGCGTGGACTTTTCTGGACAGATTTCTGCATATCATATAGTACATACTGTATATTTCACTAACTGAACACACCTGCTCACATCTGCACTGTACAATATTCATACTATTCATTCACTAATCTATATTTTCTATATTAGTTTTTTCCTTTGCATGAACACGTAATTCTATTTAATTTGTATTTTTAAATTTCATGTTTTGACCCAGATAGTGGAATTCACCTCACTACGTGTCCTACTGTGCATGATTGTCTATGTGACATATAAACTTTGTATGAATTGGAATTTAAATAAATAAAATTGAACAACTCGAACACTTGCCTCATGTAAAATAACGCCATAACATGCAGATGAGAGTCGACACCATGTCTCTCATCTGACGTACAGCTCGATTTGAGTGAAACATACCTTTTGTTCACTTGTTCCTTTATCCACTCTATAATCCCCCGTTTCCTCTACCAGTCTTTGCAACACTATATTCTGTACATCACAGAGACACCGTCTGCTCTTATACTTTGCTTTTGTTTGAATAAATCTGTTAGATTTAGGAGTATTCATTCATCCATTTATCCATCCTTTCATCCATCCATCCATCCATCCATCCATCCATCCATCCATACATTCATACTTCCTTCCATCCTCCATCCGCCCCTCCATCCATCCATCCATCCATCCATCCATCTATCCATCCATCCATCCATCCATCCATCCATCCATCCATGGGACTCAGGGCATAAGGCAGGGCAGGGTAAATCACACACACACGCACACACACACACACACACACACACACACACACTACAAAGGAAAAAGTTTCCGGCGTTGCAGCTTTATCTCTGTTAAACACTAAGGGCTATTTTCTGTAAATCAATTTCTTGACAGCTGTGAAGCATGATATGGCAACTCTGTCATTAAAATCCTGTCTGTTGCTCCTGCTCCACTGATAAGGGTGTGAGAGCGAGCATGGGGCAGTATGAGCCCTGCCCCAACACAACTCTATTAGCTTTTGGCACTAACTTTTGGAGGAGTTCCTGGAGGAAACAGAAGCAAATCATGAGCCTCTTCGTTTTCTTCTTAAAAACAATTAAGATGTATGTTCATGTTCTCTATGAAAAGCATTTCAAGACCACTAACCTTCTTAGGTTTGCAACTACTACAAATCAAGCTCCAGGTTTTTAGATTATATGGATACAGAGAACAAAGATTGTTAGATAATTAGGATTTTTTTCATTTGTAAAATGTAATCTTGAACAAATTAAGCTTTGGTTCATTCTGATGAAGCTGATAAGGAGTGTGTGTGATGGAGGGAGATTCTTTCCTGCTGCTGGAAATGCACTCTTGGACATTGATGGAGGTTGTCGCAGGTGAGACCAGTGTCTGCTTTGGCCCAGCTCTAGGCAGGGTGGCGGAAATCATTTTCACCTCATGCTCCTGTCGCGCTGGGCACTTAATTGCAAGGAAGACAGATCCGGAATACATAACCATGCACCCGTGGTGCGTGATTAATGGCCTGGTGGAGTTCAGCAGCACGGCTAAACCGAGCCACGACGACATCCGTAAAAGTTCATGGCCCCAATTTCCAACGACGTGGGCTACCAAAATCAAGATTTTCAATGATGTTACATTTTTGCAGTTTTATGCAGTCAAGCACTAGCTCATGTATTTCAGCATTCAATACAGGATGACAGACTCTACAAACCTGTGGAAAGGTAATACGACCCTTATGGGATCAGCGATATGTGCATCAGAAAATGTGACTTACCGATGGTGCTGGTTTGCCTCCTTTGGCAGTGCAGATCAGAGTGAGGTTCTGGGCTTGGTAGCGGCTAAACGGCGCCGGTGTGTTCTCTGCTACCACCGAGATGTTGTTAGGCGGTGCTGCAGAGGAGAAAAGACACATCCATAAACTCACAGGCAAAAAATTACAAGCGAGCAAGGACACACCACTCGACATAAACCAGCCTGAAGAGCATTTATAATGCTTCTTGTAGAGGTTTTTCATACAGTCTCTTGCTCATACAATTAATCAACCCCTTCAGTCGTACATACTGGATTTCCTTTGTCTCTCTTAGGATTTTGAAACACTTTTTAACATCATGAATTCTCCATGCTGTTTCACAGTGAGATTCAGTCAATGTGATGGACAGCTGGGAACTACTGTAAAAAAAAAAAAAAAAAAAAAAACAGATAATGAGCTTTTTTTGTATTGAGAGTGAGCAGGAACTCGTTTGAATAAGTGATATGTTTTGTAGCTCACAGGAAGAAGACAAACTTTGTTTATTACCCTGAGCATGAACGGTGCATTTCTTAGTCAGTTACTCATCCTTAGTAACTGCCTGGTCAGGGTTGATATGGTTTCAAATGCTGTGATAAAAAATTTATTGGAAATGTTCTAGCTTTATGTTAGGAGATGTCAGCACTGTTAGGTAAAATTTCATCATAAAGAGATGTCAGGAATTAGACGATTATTTGCTTACAAACGAGTTCTATTATGTCTACCTTTCCATATGCGAAGAGATAAACCAGCAAGACAATGTACTGCTCCCACGAGTGCTGTTACGGTATTCCGCATTCAAATACTGTCCTGCGCAGCTGTTTTAAATCATAAAAACCGGGCCGGTCGCAAAGCTGGTCAACGTGAGAGAGGGAGGTTGTTAGAGATGAAGTGCGAACACTCATACATATATTATCCACAGCCTTAGGCAAGGTCTCCTCTGGGAGGTCTTACAAGTGTATGAAGGGGGAAAAAAAGAGAAGAGAAAAGAAGCGATCCCATAAGAGAAATTGAGTCTGGAGAAGAAGAAGTACCAAGCACTTCACACGCTGAAGACTCTAAAACTTAAACAAAAAAAAAACAACAACAGCGTAGTTCATCATTCAAATCTATACAGATGTGTATTTAAAAACATCTGCATTCCTCACTCTCGCTCGTACTGGCATTCTCGTCACTCGCATGCTGCACACCGCTGTCAGAGATCATCACCGAATATCCCCCGGACTGCATTATCACCTGAAACACGATTTTCACGGATTCACTTTCACACCCGGCTGAGGAAATACGACCCGCGATTGCCTGGGCGTGAGAAATTGCGTTTGAAGTAAGTGGAGCAGGTTAAAGGAGTCGCCCGAGGAAAAAGGCATTTATAAAAATCTCCCGATCGATAGCGCTCACACAAACAGGAAAGAAAAGCTGGATGAAAATGTTAAAAAAAGTTCTTGTCTGGTTTCTAGCGAAATGTGTTTGGACATTTTGAGCCATCCATTATGCAGTAATTTGGTTTATAAAGGTGGGAATTTAGTAAAGAATGAAATTCTTTACTCCTACTAGGGTTTTTTTTTCACAATTTGACCAAATACCAGGATTTTGTGGGCAGGGTTCCTAATCACAGGTTTACTTTCAAATGTATTGATAGCTCCGCCCCCACATACATATGTAACCCGGGCAACTAATGGAACTAAATGTGTCTTTATCATCGCTGAAGGGAAGAACAATACGATTGCAGATAAACAAACAGGCAAAAATGACACACAAGCATAATCATGTAAAGGACAAAGGCATATATTAGTTCTGTGTAACAAAGCAAAACCAACGGCGTCTTAAGTAAAGTCACCCACATATTCACAGGTTGGAGTTTCCCGAGTCAATAACTCCTGAGCTAAACACTGTTACTACACAAAACGCAGTTGTAGCTGCCTCTCTACATTACTACGATAGAAAAGAGGTGTTATTTGTGTAGTAACAGCGTTTAGCTCAGGAGTTATTGACTCGGGAAACTCCAATCTGTGAATATGTGGCCAACTTCCTGCTCCTTCAGTTCTCTCCAGCGCTGGAAAGCTGATCCTATATTAACACGGGTCCTACTTCTGGTCTTATTGTAAGCCTTTCCTCGCTTTCTTTTTGATTTTTATCCTCCATGTCAATGTTTCAATCTCTTCCTGCTCATTGGCTACACGTTAGTTTTGTTTTTGTTTTGTTTGGCGGCCCAACGCAGATTTCTGAAGCATTTCCCAAACAACGGAGACCGCACCTTTAATGACTACCTGCAAACAAGGAGTCATTTTAAAAGAACACAATTTCAGCTAGAAAGAAAAACCCAGAAATGAATCAGTGACATAGTGTGATGCAGCCTGACATATTAATGTGAAGTTCATTGCGTTTAAAGTCAAACTTTACACTATTTTTAGTGTCTGTGAAACAGGTTAGTTCCTGTTATCGCTTACATTACAGCAACTCTAAACTGTCAGGGATCTTGTCTTTGGGAACTTAATCCTAAAAGTAAAAGTTTTATATCATAATCAGACTGTTATAAAGTGCTCACACTGGAGACTCCTTCTGAAAACTGCTAAACAACACAAAATATCAAGAACCAACAGGGTTTATTAGAAGCGTCCATGTGTATAAGCTGGAACTATTAACCTTTCAGCTGTCTGACCAATCAGAATAATTAACAAGAATAATAAGAATAATTTCTTGAAATTTAAAGAACACCAAATATAAGTACAGTATGAAATCAAAGCTGACTTTGTTTCTTAAGCATTCCTGACCTAAATGTTGATATCATAAATATTCCATTAGATTCGATATCAGTCGCTCGAGAAGGTGAAAGTGCTGCTCTGCTGCATGGATGACAAATTTAGTCTTATGAAGTATAAAATACTCCTGAGTTTTATTATCTCCCCGGAAGGAAGACACAATTATTTCATTTGCCGTCTCGGTTAATATCACAAATTCCCCTTAGGAGCCTTAAGGCTGTAAATTAATGGACCGCTGTCAGGTTTCTAATTAATATAGAGCTCTAATGAAAATCACTGTTGTTTGACTGAAAAAAAGACACCCTCTTCCTGGTTTACTAAAAGAGAGAGAGAGAGAGAGAGAGAGAGAGAGAGAGAGAGAGAGAGAGAGAGAGAGAGAGAGAGATAGCTAATGTGTAATAATGTCTAATTGTGATTGTAATTAACAGCTGATGTTATTGCATATATAGTTGTATATTATTAATTATGTTTTAAGTGTTAAATAATAAGTGACCTAACAAAAAGAGTATTACGAACACTAAAAAAAAACTGAATATAAAATACATAAAATAGAACATGCTATCACACAAAAAGCACTTATGGTGCATGTATAAAGTATAAAAATAATAAAATTAGAAACCTTTATATAATATAATCGTTTTAGATGGAAACATTGCCATAATAAACAAACAAACAAACAAACAAACAAATAAATAAATCTTAAAAAAAAATGAGACAAGTCTCATTATATCTAAATATTTCCATTAAAAAACCAACAAAAAAACAAACAAACCAAAACATAAATAAATACACATCACTCCTAACAAAGAATACAATCAAGTCTTTTTATATCTAAATATTTCAATTAAAAAATAACAAAAAAAGTTAAAAAAAAAAAAGAAAGATTGCAAACCCAATTCAATTATTTCCCATCTGTTCCAGGACCACATAATATCCCAGCCATCATTTTTTCTGAGTAGCGACCATCTCCAGTAATGTAGGCAATAAGAGGAATTTGCTTCATGAACATTGTACAATAAAACTAGAAACTGCATCCCACCTAATTGATTCCTCATTGGCTAGTGTAAATATCTTTGGATATTATTATTATTATTATTATTATTTTATTATTATTATTATTATTATTATTATTATTATTATTATTATTATTATTATTATTACTACTACTACTACTACTACTCCTTGTCAGGGATCAGCCCGGACGTCTGGCCACGTGCTACCGTTGTTGTTGTTGTTGTTGTTGTTGTTGTTGTTGTTGTTGTCATGTGTCTGCCCCGCCTTCGTCTGCTCCTCCCTGTCTCCACACCTTATCCTAATTGTATCTCATTGTCTTTTGTATAAATGTGAGCCGCGTTGCCGATGGCTGCGTGGAATCAATAGTTACGTGAGTTACGTGTGTTACGTGTACCTTATTCATTGTTAAATGTCATCTGTATTGCTTTAGTTCTTATTATTTACTGTCTTTGTCTTTATCTTTTATTAAACCCCATTCATTTGAAGCTATCCTGTATACGGGTCTGTCTCCTTCCTTCCCTGGTTGTGACACTACTAATACTACTAATAAAAATTTTCATGTGATGCTTATTAAGTAATCAGTGTATCATTACTTTCCTAGTACTCAATAAGGTGTCTATTAATTTTTTACAAAGTTGTTAATATGTTTTCATAAAAAAATCACATCATCTTGTCACTTATTTTAGCTTTTAGTGTGTGTCAGAGATATCAGAGGCACACAGGATACCATAATCCTGAAGACATCGAACTCAAAATAATCCCTGATGCAACAACAGCGAGTCACTGATGGATTAATAGATGAAATTTCAGAGTTGAGCACACAACAACAACAAAAACAGCAACAACAACAACAAGGACGAGAAGGAGTTTTAATCCTACTAAGGATTAGGTTTAGTTCCTTGATGTGACAAATCTTTCTCCTTCGGTTTTCCTGCACTCAAGGTGACTTGCACCTTTTATGAGAAGTAAAGAAAATAAGACAGTATTTAGATTCAGACTCTGACAAGAAGAGTTTATCGCTGATCAGCTTCGGCGCTTGAGTCCCATATCTTTCATTCTTTGTGCTGTTCAAGCATAAAACTGTGAAATACAGCATGACAGCCGTGCTTTCAATAACAGGACCGAACATACTGTATTTCTTGCTGACTTCTTGTCTTCGTCAATCTTCCTGGATAATAAATATTACGGCTTGGTGATATCTCGCAAATTAATATCACCTTCGCAATAGATAATGTTGCCGGACAGAGCTGATACAAATCAGGCCGAGATTACACCACTATTTACTTACTTATTTATTTTAGTATATTATTTCACATAGTATACTATAAAATTACTGCTTTGTAAAATTACCTCATGTCCTATGAGTCAAAGGAATGATCTACTGTCATCCAACCAGGTCAAATAAACAACAACAGAGTGTTGTGTCATGAATTCAGTTCAGTTACCACCACAAACCTGATTAGTTTCCAATAACAGTGCATCCTGAGGTGTTTCATTCAATTTGATCACACTAACAATTTAGAATTTGTTAACGAAGTACACAAAGAAGTCACGCTTTTTATTCCATAACATTTATTGTTAAGAAACCACACATTCTTCTGTCCTGAAAACTTGCTATGCTATAATTTACTGTGCTGATGCAAAAATTAGAAAGTATTAATTTTTTCCTTGCTTTACTCTGTTGGCATGAGGTGAAACTGAGTATCAGCTGAGGCTTTGGGAATCTGGGACACAGATGACGTGGGACTCAACTGAGGCTCTGGGAATCTGGGGGTTTGGTGAAGCTCTGCGTATCCAGCTGAGGCTCTGAGAAAAAAAAGTGGAGCTCTGGGAATTTAAGGTAAAACCTGGAGCTCTGCTCTGGAAATCAGCCAGTACTTTGAGATACTGGGAATTCAGTGAATGTCTGGAAATCGGCATAGGCTTAGGGAATCTGGGTATCGTGGAAGTCTTTGTCTTTCTCGGATCTGATGTTGGTAGAAAGTGCAGTTTTTTGTCTATTTACAGTAGGTAATTCAACTACTAACTACAATTCAACTCACTTGATCCTGAGCTACTTTACCACTGCAATTCATGTTCTTCTGCTGCATGGCCATGTCAAAAACCATTTTATCTCTTATCGGCTCTTTTTTATTCCTCCAGAGTCCACATGCTTGAGTTATTCATCCTAACAGAGGCTGCCTTCATTCCCTTCTGACACCGCGGCCTGAAGCGACAAGACTCATCTCTCTTTAAAAAATAACAGCAAATGGGATTTTTTACCCCCCTCATGACCAAAGTCTACGTTTAGCACCGAGCTTCCTGGAGGCACGTCTCCTTGGCCTGATAATTAAAGGATTTAGTGGCCCTTTGAGAACGAGGGGGTTACGCTTCTCCTTCAGTCAGGTCTGTTATTAAGCTCTCGAGGGCCCTGACTGAAAGCCGAAAGTCACCGGGGTCGACCCGGCTGCTTTTCACCAAAAGTAATTTCCTGATAACTTTTTTTCTTTTAAAAAGAATTATTAAAAATTGTCTGAATTTTAATTACGAGCTCAAGCCTCGTGAATCCTGAAAGTAATCAGTGCAGATTAATAAGGGCTTGTGATGTTTGACCTCATCCTAAAAATCAGCAGGATATCAGACTGTAATGATCAGCAGTTTCTAATAGGATGAGAATGCGAATAATGAGCAATAATCATTCACTAGTCATATACATTCACTAATCAGTTTACTTTATTAATTGAACTTAATAGAAAGTACATAATGGATTGTAACCATCTTTCGATAAATGGGTTGTATTTATGCTAAAATTGAATATCTATCAACAGCTCGATGATGAACGGGTTTCGAGTCCACAATGCTCTACTGTGCATATTCATGTTGGATTTTACCTTAAATTCAAACAACAACAACAAAAAAAAACACTCAACTTACTGTTCTGAAATCTGTTTGCAAAGTAAATCTGCTATTCATTTCCCTGCCAAAATTATTTTAAAAAAAAAAAAAAAAAAAAAAGCATGACATTCTACATTTACTTTGTTCATGTACACAACACCCACAATTGTATACTCTCTGTAATTACCTTGAAGGCTGTGTGAGTCTACATCCTGATCCTGCAAGAAATTAGCCTCAGCCAGGCTTCTGCATAACATTAAATTCCACAAAAAAAAAAAAAATCATTCATTCATTCATCTTCTACCGCTTATCCGAACTTCTCGGGTCACGGGGAGCATGTGCGAGATAGGATACACCCTGGACGGAGTGCCAACCCATCGCAGGGCACACACACACTCTCATTCACTCACACACTCACACAATACGGACAATTTTCCGGAGATACCAATCAACCTACCATGCATGTCTTTGGACCGGTGGAGGAACCCGTGTACCCGGAGGAAACCCCAGAGGCACGGGGAGAACATGCAAACTCCACACACCCAAGGCGGAGGCGAGAATCGAACCCCCAACCCTGGAGGTGTGAGGCGAACGTGCTTACCACTAAGCCACCATAAAAATAAATAAATAAATAAATAAATAAATAAAATAAAATAAAATAAAATAAAATAAAAATCTGTTAACTGCAAATATTCCACAAGGGCTGCTAGAGGTAAATCATATCTAAATATTAAAAATGTATAATAACAATTAAAATATTTTATATTTGTGTTTCATATTTGAAAAATATGCTCGTTTAACATCTGATATTTCAAACATCTGTTTGTTTAACGGCTAAAACGATAAATGTCTGCATTGTTTATTTCAAATCTGAAAATGTAAATGTCTATTTTGTTTCTTTAACATCTGACACTTCAAACATCACACTGTAAAAAAATTGCTGTTAAAAACAGTAACGATCTGACAGTAATGTACTGTTTTCCATTAAAGCAGTAATGTGCTGTAGAAAACAATGTATTCTGGGAAATATTTTGCACTGTTGTTAATTTAATGAGAATGTCTTCTGTATTTATGTAATAGGGTTATCTTCTGTATTGTGCAATGCATTGTGGTCTAGTCCTAATTGCTTTAAATAACAGTACAATTCAGTGTTTTTCAGAAACTGATTAGAGTGTATAAGTGCAAAGTTGGTGAAAGTTCATTACTGTTCTATTGAAGTAGTTTGTTTTGTGTTATTATTTTAAACATAACTTTTAGAAGCATTAAATCTAATGATCCTTTTCAGTCAAGTATGCGTTAACTTGCCACAAACATCGTTTCTCATTTATAAAGCTTGTATTCTGAAGAGGAAGCATGAGGAAGTCCTTCGTCTTCAACGCCGCGATTATCGGCATCTGCTCCAAACAAATTGCACGGTAATTTAAACCTTTTTCTGTATTTTCTTGCCAGTATTTTATTCATGAAGGTTGTATTACCAGAAGCAATGCATGAAATTCATGCTTAGCAAGCTGTCGAGCTTGTGTTTAGAACTTACGTTGAACATGTGTTTAGAACTTACGTTAGTCCTGACGTGAGTAACTCGAGCGTTTATATTTTCATGGATTTTACAGTCACCAAGCAATAATACATTGTTTTGGATTGTGATTTGCACGTTAAATAGTGTTAATGTCAAGTGTTAACCGTCGCTATTAGCCGCACCTGCTAAAAATGGAGATAATATCCAGTTTAATGGTTGTTTATGTTTAAAATGTAAGTGAGAAGATAGTTTTAGTGTATAAAATATATACTGTATGTAAAACACGGATTTAATTGACTTTGTATATGATTTGAAGTTTAGATGCAAGGATTTGTACAGGTGGTATAAAAAAAAAATCTGCGTTCTTTTGGGAAATATTTAGCCTAATTTTAACACGTTTGTTAATGCATGTTGAGTGTTAATCTAAACGCTAATGCAATTAAATTGACGGTTAGGCCTAGGGTATGTCATATCGATCCTCCCAGTGATGTACCGTAGATGATGGCACATCAGAAAGAAGTTTTTGCTTCCTTCCTCTGTCATTCAAACAATTATTAAGGATTTACAGGAAATACATGATATAATCCAGTCACATTTGTTTTTCAAATTGAAAGAGAACTTTTTTGTATTCTTTTTTTTTCTTTTTAGAGACAGAGACTGTTACACTGGATTTGCAACATATTCCAATCACGTCAACACAGAGAAGTTCTTGGTCAGTTGTGAATCTGTGGTTATACCCAAGATTTTTGCTGATATGGCAGCAAACAGGTCCATTTAAAAATTGAGCTGAAGCTGAAAAGAGCAGTGGTCAAAAATCTAAAGGAGCTCACATTCTGTCTACAACGCCGTCATATTAATGCCTTTCCACCATCTGAAATTGGAGATTTGAGAGGCAAATGGCCTTCGTTTTTAGCTCAAAAGTTCATAAAGGCTCACTTTGAGTTACTTACAGACATCAAAGTGCTTTGTAGCCTAGACCTCAGTATGGGGGAATGTGAAAGAGCCATCACACAATACTTCACAAGAAAACCTACCAATAAAGATGTCAAGATGTCCTATCTAAAAGTGAAGCTAATGAGATGGCACTTCATGTTGTTCAGCTGCTTATAGCACACTTTGGAGAGAACCTATCAGGGCTAGTCCTTTTTGCAGCTGTAAGTTTATACTTCTTTTTCTGGCCTATATTTCAAATTGTCTATTTATTTACAGCGGGTTTTCTGATTAATTGCCAGTTTGTTCATTTTGTTCCTCAATAACATCTTTGTCTGTTTTCTACAGGTGTGTGCCACTGCAGTTGATTTTGAGACAGCTCTAACTATACCTGCAAGTCCATGTCTGATACTACTTGGTATAGATTTCATTACTAGACATATATTAAAATCCATCTAGTTTTGCTTGCACTGGATGGGACTTTATATAGGTCAGTGAGCTCTCTCTATTCTCTGTATAACTAATAATATAACTTCATAGTATAATAGTATAGTGTACTATTAGTATACAATAGTAATACTATAACTCCGTATAAATAATAATTGTTTTGACAGACTGATGTTGCCACATTAAACCACATGAAACTTACCAATAGTTCAGACACTTTATCGTTATTTTTACTGCAGTGTTAAAACAATCAACACATTATTTAACATGCCGAATGAATAAAAGTTCATTAAAAAGATAACTGTGGCAAAAAGAACAAAATTTCTAATTTGTGAATGTGAATCCAAAAATACTAGAAGTTATCATGGCCTTGAATGTACCTTTTCTTAGAAATGATCAAATATTGCATGTTATTTATTATCATTATTTCTGCTGATCAGAGTTAATCATATACAGTAGTTCATTATTATTGATTATACTTTATTTCCCTTTGGGTCAAACTTAAAATTTCCTAAAGGTTTTTAAGCAAACTTTGCTAATGTTAAGAATAGGTTACGTTGAGTCAGTGCGTTGTGAATATCACCTTACTATCTGAGTTGTTATTGTTCCTTGATAATTTGAGAGAAAGTTTCTAAATTACTGATATAATTAATTACAATACCCACAGTTATGTGAATAAATTTGTAGGAAATCATTTAGTGGGTAGCACGTTCGCCTCACACCTCCAGGGTCGGGGTTCGATTCCCGCCTCCGCCTTGTGTGTGTGGAGTTTGCATGTTCTCCCCGTGCCTCGGGGGTTTCCTCCGGGTACTCCGGTTTCCTCCCCCGGTCCAAAGACATGCATGGTAGGTTGATTGGCATCTCTGGAAAATTGTCCGTAGTGTGTGAATGTGTGTGTGAATGAGAGTGTGTGTGTGCCCTGCGATGGGTTGGCACTCCGTCCAGGGTGTATCCTGCCTTGATGCCCGATGACGCCTGGGATAGGCACAGGCTCCCCGTGACCCGAGTAGTTCGGATAAAGCGGTAGAAAATGAGTGAGAGAGTGAGTGAGAGGTTCATTTCTTTGAATTTTTTCTGACTTACTTTTACCACGGTAAAGTTTGTTCATTTTTCCAAACAGAAAACCTGTAAAAAAAATAAGGCTTATTTACGTTTACCTTATGAAAGACAGCACGTTTTCTACTATATTTTAAAACATTCCCCTTCTTTTTTTTTTTAGTAATATATGGTACTTACATGTTTGTTGTTCTTTTTCATCTTTTTAAAAACTTTTTTTTTTGCTATTTACTCTAGTGCTTTGAAATCCCTAATTATCTCCCGAACAAACTTCTGTAATTTTGTATGAACCTTGTGTTTCATTTTGACTTTCCCAGAAATTTCTTTGATATTTGAGAACAATTAGCAAAAACAAACCCTACTTTTGAATGTTGTTTCCATCGTTCACTGTGTATGCCGTATCTTTTCAGCAATTGTTCTTTATACAGTAAATAACCTGAAACTGCACAATTTAGAAGATTGACAGTTATTTGGGATCTCTGTCAATCAAGGTCTTATTCTTATAAAATACACACATTATGAAAGCTGTTAAAGAAATATAGTACCAGAAAACACTTTAAATATGTGTTCATATTGTTGTATTTGTAGTGTATTTAACGATGCTGGCGATAATCTGTTGATTGTGTTTATCTTTTAGATCCTATTAGATCTCTTTGAGAAGGTATAAATGTTATGTTTCACTGTTAAAAAGCAAAAACACAACATCTTCTTTTCACACTCATCATATTAGTGGGACTCAGTATACTGGTACAAGTTTTAGACTCGATATCACAGAATTCAGTTCACCCACACAAGAGTCTCAGCTTAGCCAGTTTTGTATCTGTAACTGTACAGTAAATGTTTACATTGTTTGTTTAACATCTGGAATTGTGAATATTCGTTTTGTTAAACATCTGAAACTGTAAATACAATTTTGTTTAATATTTGAAACTGTAAACATTTTTTTTGTTGAAAATCTGAATGTTCATTTTGTTTCAAATTTTAAACTGTAAATGTTTATTTTGTTTAATATCAAAAACTGTAAATATTTGTTTTGTTTATCATCTGAAACTGTAATTAAAATTTTTGAGAATATGAATGTTCATTTGTTTAAAATTTGAAATTGTAAAGGTTTATTTTGTTTTATGTCTGAAACTGTAAATCTTAATTTTCGTTAACACCTAAAAATGTAAATGTTCATTTTGTTTAACATCCACAATTGTAACTGTAAATGATTACGTTGTTGAACAGTTACAATTGTAGATGTTAAAACTGTAATAATTCATTATGTTTAAACATGTGAAATTATAAATGTTAATTTATATTAATCTATTTTGTTTAACATCTACAACTAGATATGTATACATTCTTTAACATGGAGCTGTAAATTTCTTGTATCACATCTGAAACTGTTAGCATGCATTTTGTTTAACATCTGGAATGAGATGAATGTATGAGAGAAAATGTCATAAAAGTCTTTAATCCTTTGGTCAGAAATAAACATTAGAATGTAAACAAGGCAAACATTGACTAAGATCCTGAGTTCAATAAACAATTAGATAACTAAACAACCATTTTGTTTATCTCATGTTGCGAACATTTCTTTGTACAGTATTTTTTCTTGTCTCCAGAAGACATTTCTAGATTTTCCATCTTATTGCCTCAGTTTTGTGACTCATGGCTCAGTTTAGCAGCTCACTTGCTTCACTTCCTACAGTACAGTTGGCTTGAGTCAAATTGCTTTCTCACTGCAATCGAGCCATGCTAGAAGGACCGAGTCCGCCTCACAAAGATGATTGTCTCACAGAGTGATTGCTGTGTTCTTACCTGCCTAAAGAACCATAGCAAGGAGAACAAAAACACCAGGTTCTATTTAAATGACCAATATGATATGAACACCTGTACTTTTATTTTTTTTCTACCTGTACCTTCAATACCCCCAGTGATGCAAGTTGTTTGAGAAGAATATTTGGTTAGATAGATAGATAGATAGATAGATAGATAGATAGATAGATAGATAGATAGATAGATAGATAGATAGATAGATAGATAGATAGATAGATAGATAGATAGATAGATAGATAGATAGATAGATGTTTAAATGTGATGAAAGCATTTTAGTACTTTGATTTAATTAAAAAATAAAAATAAAAATAAATCCCTGGACTGGGAAAAAAAAAAAATTCAAGACACACTCTGGCATTGAGTGTGTCTCCAGATGAGAAAGCACCAGGGGTCCTGCTTCCATCCACCAGAGTCAAGTTAAAGTGTCACACAGCAGGTTCTGTTTGCTACATAAAGATGGCAAGACCGTGTTGCTACAGAGATTGTGATCAAGTGACTAAGAGTAATGCAAGAAAGGTTTTGCTATTCAGTGTGCAATGGTTTCTCTATGGTAATGAAAAACAAGACTATACTAAAAAATTACAGTTTCGTTTGATTGAACTGAGCAACATTAACACACTTTCTAAACTGCCATTGAAATCAAACACGGAGTTCACATTTTAGCTAAGAATCAAGACAACAACGCTTTGGTCAAACATCTCCAAACTAACTAAGACAAACAAAATAATACAACTATACCTATTTATATTAAACAAAAATATAACTGTACTAAACTATAAAACAAATCATCTAATTAAATTAAAAATCTATTTAAATGTAAACTAGACTAATCTAAAATACCTCTTCATACCAAAAACAAAAAAAATTAAACAAGTCTAATCAAATCTGAACAAAAACAAGTAAAAACAAGTAAAAACCAAACATCTAAACAAATTTAATTAATTCTAAACAAAACTAAACTGAAAATTCCCCCAAACCGAAACATGAAACCATAACTATAAAGATCTTATTAAATTTGGACAAAACATAAACAGCCATGGTTGGCAGAGAGAGAGAGAGAGAGAGAGAGAGAGAGAGAGAGAGAGAGAGAGAGAGAGAGAGAGAGAGAGAGAGAGAGAGAAAGAGATCGAGAGAGAGAGAGAGAGAGAGAGAGAGAGCTGTCAGCTTCATGATGGCCATATTGCATCACACCAAATAATAAAACCAAACTTACTCAAAGAAAATATACATAATACCTTCATTACAGTGAAATAACTGTCATTACAGTTCAATAAGTATCTTAAATATCCTAAAAGCAGAAAAAATCCAACTCATCTGACGTCACATCACTAAAGCGTTGTCAGGATCTAGGATCTAGTATCTAGTTTACGTTTTGTGTTCACATTTCCTTCCCTCTTTCTTATTTATCCTTGCCACCTTGCCTTTGGCGGCGCAGAATCCTTGTCTTTGTTTTTTCTTTGTATGGTCTTCATGTGCTCGGTCTTGGTTTTTGTTTTTTTTGTGTGTGTTTTGTTTGTATGTTATGTTTAATAAATCAGGTTTTTAGCTATCCCTGCATTTGGGTCTGAATTTTATCATGAAGACACCTTGGTTCCTTTTCAAACGTGATGTCAAATTGATACTGACTTGCAACTATCACTTGCTATGCCAGATGAAGCCTTTATTTACAAGTCTCTAAAATATTAACAAAGGCTCATGGAACACGTCATAATATGCTCATGGGCGTTACGTAACTCGTGACCTTATTAACCTAGCAGATAAGCGGCTAAAAACAGAACATGCAAAAGCTGAAGCTTGAAAGCTGTAGGAAAGCTGATTTAAGCAAACCTCAATCAAAGCAATGCTTCTTCTTTGGTGGTTTAAAAAAAGAAAAACCCTACCCTTGAGATGAACAATAGACAGACCCTTTGAGACCCTTTGAGATGGCACTTCTAGGATAAGTGGTGGCATGAGATAAAAGGCACTTGAGGGCTTTGTAATCACTCAGCCTCACTGCGTTTTTAGCATTAGCATTTGCCCATGTCCTTTTCATTTGCATGCACCATTACTGGGCTGTCAGATTTTATTGTGATCATCCCCATCCTGTCTTTGGAAGGGACACAAGAGGAAATACGAAACGAGGAACAGTATGTGGATGTGGGCAACGACTGCGAGAGTGACGAAGGAGACTGACAAGGTGTGACAAAATCTGGTGCCCCAGCAGCAGTCAGAGTCCAAGGATTTATTAATCATGTCAAAGTCCACAGTTTGGGGAAAACAGCCATATGGATTGGTTGATGTATTTACTGTATGCAACAGAAGTGTAAGCTGTCACTGTTGTCAATAACATCCCATCCACACCATTCATAACTTGTAACACAACAACAAACCTGTGATATCTGTGTGCATATCATTCTGCACCTGGGACTGAGTTTTCAACTTAAGGTCATCTGTGGATAAAAGAAGCCTCCGTGTGAGATGTGTCATGGTTTTCTACAGCTCTATCTTAGGGGAAGAAAAGCAGCTGAGGAGCTAATGAAGACGAGCGTGAAGCCTCGAGAAAGCAGGCAGACAAAAGAACGGATTTCTCACAAGAGCCGAAGAGAAAAAAAGGAAAAAATGTGGCAGATGGAAGCGTGTTGTCTGGCTCGGCTCCTGTAAAGCCCACTGGCCTAAAGTTGATGCTTAAACGACAGGAGTCCGAAAAACACAATCTGCTCCGATTTGGCCTCTTCAACCTCTATGCGCAGGAAACTGGGCGATTTACCTTTCATGCTGAGATGCTAAAGAAAAATGAGCATGCTTGAATTACCTGCTGTAAATATACAACAAACTCATTTATAACTAGAGAAGTGTAAAATACTCTAAATACTCTCACCCACGGTACAGATTTCATAAATATTAATTAAACCTGTGGAATATTTTGGCTGATTGGTATTAAATGTGTAGAGCTTTATATTCCTGAACATTCCACCAACAGTAGTTCCAAGAAAAAGAAAGATTTACGTGATACCAGGGTTTCCTGAGCCTCAGCGTATTCCAAGATTTCTCAAACTACACTGATTCCCAGAGCTTTAGCTGATTCCCAGAATATCACCTAATGCCTAGATTCCCAAAGACTCAATGTATTCCCAGATTCAAAGAGCTTTGACTCATTTTGAGATTCCCAGAACTTCAGCTGATTCCAAGATTCAAAGAAATTCATCTGTTTCCCAAATTCCCAAAGCCACAGTTGGCACTTGAAGCTTCACTTGGTTCCCAATACTTCTTCTGCCTCTTAGAGTAATGAACACTTACACTGTAGCTGATTCCCAGAGCTTCACCAAATGCCTGGATTCCCAGAGTCACATTTGTTTCCCAGATTCATGTGTTTCACAAATTCCCAAAGCCTCAGTGTATTTCCAGATTCAAAATCCTTCACCTAATTCACAGAGGATCAGTGTATTTCTACTGTATATTCAACAACCTTCACTGGATTCAGAGAGCCTCATAGTATTCCCAGATTCAACAACTTTGACCTGATTCCCAGAGCCTCAGTGTATTCCCAGATGTAAAAACCTTCACCTGAATCCCAGACCCTTAGTGTATTCCCAGATTCACAAACCTTCACCTGATTCCCAGGGCCTCAGTGTATTCCCAGATTCAAAATCCTTCACCTGATTCCCAGACCCTCAGAGTATTCCCAGATTCAACAACCTTCACCTGATTCCCAGACCCTCAGAGTATTCCCAGATTCAACAACCTTCACCTGATTCCCAAAGCCTCAGAGTATTCCCAGATTCAAAAACCTTCACCGTATTCCCAAAGCCTCAGAGTATTCCCAGATTCAACAACTTTCACCAGATTCCCAGAGCCTCAGTGTATTCCCAGATTCAAAGAGCTGCATCTGATTCCCAAATTCCCAGACCCTTAGCTGATTTCCATTTTCATAGAACTTCACCTGTTTCCCAGAACTTTACAAAGAAACACTTTATCATAAATTCCTAAACAGCAGCCTGGTTCGGGATGTCGTTCGAAAATATGGCATATGATTTAAACAGATGGTGAGTGACGATTGTTTGAAAACCCTACAGCACTGCTACGTTTTATTTCTCCATCACAATAAAGATGGCTTACGCTAAACAAAACCCATACTAACAACTAATAACAACACACACACACACACACACACACACACACACACACACACACACACACACACACACACACACATCCATACATATATAAAAATATTAAGCTATAAATGTTTCTTGCCTTTGGAGACATAACATATCTAGTTTATTTTTGCAATGCAAACCTGCTGTTAATTAGAACTAATTTAGTTTGTACACCCATTCTTATTTGCTGTGCCATGTGCCAAGTGCTATCACACCTCATCAAGAGCCAAAACTGCACAAATGCTTCTGAATAAAGAACCACATTTACACACATAAAAGGCTGTTCTTTAGCCCATATGTTGTTGATTCAGTGCCTGGTTCTAGTTTTTTTTAAGACATCAGCATTACACTCTATTTATTCTCTAATTGCAAGGAATAAATGTAGAAAATTTCAAAGAAAAAGTTTTATCCCCAAAACAAACCAATCATCCATCCAAACGTCTGTCGCTGACTGATATATCAAGTTTCTCGTTACCAGATGATGGTTAATTTCCAGTATATTGCATTGCGGTATTTTACTGCTGCAAAAGTTTCTGGACATTATCTGTGTCTAAACTTTTCACTGTGTAGTGTTGGGGAAAAAAGTCTGCAGAGACACTGTATTATATTTTGAAACAAGAAAAAAAAAGAAAAAAGAAAAATTAGGTTAAGAGAAATGTATATCTGCTGGGATTTTAATGGGAAATATTATTTTCTACATAGACGAATTCTTCTAAAAATGATACAAGTCCAAAATGACATGTAAATAAACAACACAACACAATGAAGGGAATGACAAACAGAAGAGCTGCTCACTTTCTCACATTACTGCACATAACCCATGCATTTCTACACACGGATTATAATTAATTTAATTATTCTTGTGTGTGAGCATGTGTGTATATTAAACTTTATGCCATTTGGCAGATACCCTTAGTCAGAGCGACTTAAATTTATCTTGCTTACACAGCTGAGCAATTAAGGGTTAAGGGCCTTGCTCAGGGGCCCAGGAGTGGCAGCTTGGTGGCCCTGGGATTCAAAATCATGATCTTCTGCTCAGTAACCCAACACCTTAACCTCTGAGCTCCTACCTACTATATTAATGTCAGGGTTCAGCACGGACTTTCGGCCACGTGTGTTTGTTGTCGTTGCTCGTCACGTGTCTGCCCCGCCTTCGTCTGCTCCTCCCTGTCACCAAACCTGCTCCTCATTGTGTCATTATTGTCCTGTGTATAAATGTGAGCAGCGTTGCCGATGGCGGCGCGGCTTCATTAGTTACGTTTACCTTTCGTCCTGTCTAGTCATTGTTTGGTCCTCGTCATTGTATTTTACTGTATTTGTCTTTATCATTTATTAAACCCCACTCTGAAGCTATCCTGTGTACGGGTCCGCCTCCTTCCTCCTCTGGTTGTGACAATTAACAACCTTTTATTTATTTTTTTTAAACCTTATACATTCTGCCTAACAAACACTGAGCATTTTACACGAAGCTGTTTTGAATATATAGCAATTTGGGCAAATCTTATAATTGCAAATAAACATCTGTGCACGGCCAAATCTATTAATGATCTTTTGGATTGATTAACATCCATTGTGTATATCTGTGCTGATGCAAATTTCCTGGTGCATAATGTGGATCCTGTCACACAAATTTAGAACTAAATGAGACCCCGGTTATGAAGAAGAAAGTGTATGACGTCAAGCAAAAAAAAAAAAAAAAAAAAAAGCAGACAAAACGTTTAGACGTGAATACGCTGGAAAAAAAAGCATGTGGAATTGACTTCATTCAAATGCGTACATCGGTTCCAGGTGACTGAACTGAGTAACATTAACATCAAGACGTTTTATACATCTAACATGACTTGAACGTGATTTTCAAAGCCGTAATAAAATGATACCCCTTGTATCACTCCTGGGGTTAGAATCAAGGCAACAACGCTGGGGTTTTGTACTATACACAATAAATGAATGGTAGAATGGAGCAGTGGTAATAACCTACATTTAATCCTATAGTTAGAGTTTTCATCAGTGCCAGATTTTTCACTCTATAATTTATTTACAGGGGGGCATGATGGATAATGGTTAGCACGTTTGCCTCACACCTCCAGGGTTGGGGGTTCGATTCCCGCCTCCGCCTTGTGTGTGTGGAGTTTGCATGTTCTCCGCGTGCCGCGGGGGTTTCCTCCGGGTACTCCGGTTTCCTACCCCGGTCCAAAGACATGCATGGTAGGTTGATTGGTATCTCTGGGAAATTGTCCATAGTGTGTGTGTGTGTGTGTGTGTGTGTGTGTGTGTGTGTGTGTGTGTGTGTGAATGAGAGTGTGTGTGCCCTGCGATAGGTTGGCACTCCGTCCAGGAGGTATCCTGCCTTGATGCCCGATGACGCCTGAGATCAGAGAGCCTGCCCTGTGACCCGAGAGTTCAGATAAGCAGTAGAAAATGAATGAATGAATGAATAAATTTCTTTATCATTAATTATGTTTACCTTCTGCTCTGTGTTTATGTTCTGTAAAGCTGCTTTGAGACAATGTCTATTGTAAAAAGCGCTATACAAATAAACTTGAATTGAATTGAATTGAATAAATTTATTTATTTACATTTATCCTACTGTACATGAATTGTTCACACGCACTCAACATCAATTATTCAATCTAGTTTTTAGAAACTCACTTAAATTAAATGCAGATTAAGCAACAAAATCACGTGTTGTAGTCTTGTTTTTCTGTACGATTTTTGATTTTTTCCTTAAAAATGACTGGCCACATATTCATTTTTTTAGAGTTTAAAAAAAGACAATAATAATAATAATAATAATAATAATAAAAAAAGGAACATGTTCAGTGAAGGTCATGTTTGTTTTTTCTTCTTTTAAATAAGACTTTCCTCTAATGCCAGTTCATAAGGTTTGTGAAATCGCTGGAGGTTCTGCTCTCTGGCACAAAACAATCGTTGCTTTGATTATCATCAGATAATATGTGAAATTATTTGGAGAGAATACAGTTATAATTTTGACAATTTCCAGAAGTTTGGAAGTTGTGCTGAGCTCTTTGGTAACATTCATATTTTCTTTCTCATCAATTTTCCTTTGGAAGCCACATCTAGGAAGGTTGGCTACAGTCCTGTGGGCTTTAAACTACTGAATAAGTAGTCAAATGAACAAGCTGCTTATAGTCTTATAGCCTTTACCTTTAACCTGTTTGTCTATCATTTTCCTTCTAATCTCCTGAGAGAATTTTTTTTTCTTAGCTTTCTGTGGTCAATGTTCAGTGTGGTACAGCACAGTGATGACTTTTCACCCTTTAAATAAGCAGACTGACTAATTATAAGTTTGAAGACATCTGTAATGCTAATTCCAGGACACAATTAAATTTAGCATGTCCCTATGGTTAAATTATTACCATAATTTTTATCCAGGCCAGTTTCATTATTTTCATTATTAAATCATCATTTTTTATTCTTTTTTTTTTAGTCAATTTTCAAGTTTTTTAAAAAATGTTTCAAAATTTTTTACATTTTTATTTATTATTACTTTTGTCAGTTTCAAGTTATTTCAGTGAACAGTGTTTTTTTTTTTCTTTCTTTAACAGTAACAATTTTGTCCACATGTGTATTCGTCTTATTCGTCAAATATAAGTCGTTAAATATCCTTCCTCCTTAATGAAATCGAATCATTCTGTACCATGATGGAAATTCAAGCACATATTTCAATACTCAATGCAAGAGCACTGCTTAAAAGATTCCTAAAATGATCTAGAATTAGGGGGCGGGGCTTCCAGAGGTGGTCAGTTAACATCAGCGAGTTCAAAACACTCAACAGCTCAACCTTCATCCATCATGTCATTTGGCTGAGGGTTTAAATTGGAAAGAAAACGGATACCTTTATGTAGGTTGGAGATGATGACGACCTAATGATCGTCTTGAATCTAAAGCTCCATTTTTTAAAATCTTCAATTTTTTAAAATCTTCAAGCTATGCAAATATTTCCACTCACCTTAAGTTCTTACTAATTTAAGTCTTATTTTCATTTTCTGATTATTTATTGTAAGGCATTTCAGTCATCCCCAGTTCACTGTTTGACCTATATATATATATACCTTGATCAACAAAAACCTCAAACTTTCATCCTCAATTCACCCTGAACTGTGTACGTGTCGCAATTATAACTGCAGGCGAGAACCAGGCGTCATGTTAATTATGCCTTTGAAAAATACCTCAGCAAGACCCTTACATTCATTACTGCAGGCAGTGCCCATTCGGAGCAGGCTGACCTAGCGGGGGATGTAATTAGCACAGCTCTCTAAAGACAAGAGCAGGATTCGGTTCTGTTCGGCTTTTGTAAAAGGAAAGGACTCCTCCAGGTAAAAGTGAATAATGTGAGAGTGGGGGGCCTGCAGATTTGAGAACTGGATCTCCACAGGTGCTTTTTTTTTGGCTGCAGCATTCAGACGATGTGCCAAAGCCAAGCAACCAATAGCCACACACACGGTTTACAAGACAGCCAAAATACAGGCCATAAAATATTCATGCCGTGCTAAATATAACCTTTTTTTTTTTTTTTTTTAAATCATCAGGGCTTCGTCGTGTGCATTTGATTTCGAAAACGAATCTTCGGCTGCTTCTGAGATTTTGTTCGCTTGGCTAACAATCCACTATTCACACTGTATTCTAAAAGCCACACTTCGATTTTTTAAAACTCGTTTCCTTCGGATGTGGTCGGTCCGCTGATTATGCAGTTGGAGCATCTGGGGCTTTTGGGAAATCGGGTTTGCTCTGTTGCGTTGTAAATTAGTTCGAAGCAAAAGGGATTTGGAGCGGCTTCGCCAATCCTGAGCATAAATAAGCACAGAGGGGTCGGACCTCATCCTTTTCTTCCCGGTCCAGAATTTTAATGAAGCAGTTTCAACATCTCGGAGCTCAACTTTCTCCCTGCTGAACTGCTGAAAACTCCAGGAAGTGAGTTTTAATTTAAATGTGGAAAAAAGCAAGGGCTATTTAACAGAGCAATCCAATATTAATTTCATTTTTGCATGGGTTCAGAATATCTGATCAGCTCCCTCAACCATCGTATGTTCTGTGGAAGCTTTTAAAGACTAATTAAAAAGTGTCGGTTTTTGCCAATGGGTCAAAATTTTATCCGAGTCCACTGACAATTTGTAGGAAAGCTCACATTTTTATTTTTCCCTGTTTGTAATACTTTGGGAAAGACACACACACACACACACACACACACACACACAAATGGTTTGGTTGATGGCGACAGATGCTTCTGCTTCTTTTGTCAGTCTTGGATTTTCCCACACAATAATATCTAGAGTTTACACAAAATAGTGTGAAAGGGAAAAAAAGAAAAAAAGAAAAGAAGCATCCAGATAGCAGCAGTAACGTGGGTGAAAATCTGTGGTGAAGTGAGGAGAACGAGCAGATTTGTTTGGTGTTCAAATGACAGGAAGGCGATGGAAATTTAACTAAGCAGTCTGTACAAGCGTGTTGAGCCGAAAAGAAGAAGCAAAAAGAAGCAAAAACATCCAAAGCTACCAGAGAAGAACAGAAGAACAGAACAGGGTCAGCTCCTGTCAGTCACCCAGGAACAATAACCCAATGTTACAGAGGCAAAGACGCACCCAAACGGAACAAATAAAAACTGGACGAGTTTTTTCAAAATTTCTAAAAATTCTTGGCAGATCGTCTGCATGATCTGATGGATTGTTCTGGTTCCACATTCTTCTTCTTCTTCTTCTTCTTCTTCTTCTTCTTCTTCTTCTTCTTCTTCTTCTTCTTCTTCTTCTTCTTTCGGCTTTTCACTTCAGGGATCCGCACAGCAAATCATCTCTCTCCACCTATCCCTATCTTCTGCATCCTCAACACTTGCACCCACTAGCTTCAAATCCTCATTAATAACATCCATATACCTCCTCTTTGGCCTTCCTCTACAGTAGATACAGTAATTCCATGAACATATGTATATGTGTTCATAACAAAGCAGACCGAAAGTGAAGATGTATTCTAATAAACATTAAAAAAAAAAAAAAAAAAAAAAAAAAAAAAAATATGGCCTAAAAACAAATTTTTTGTGCATAAAAAAATCAATTCACAAAAGAAAACATATTCAGTATAAAGTAAACAAAAAATCTTTATACACAACTAAAGTATCTACATTTAGCTAGTTGACTGAACAGTCAGTATTATGCAGCATAATCTACTAATTGAGATCAACTATTTAGATTTTTTTCTCTTATTATTATTATTATTATTATTATTATTATTATTATTATTATTATTATTATTATTATTTACTAGACATTAATGCAAATTAGCAATGAAAACAAAACTGATCTAGCTAGCATTAGCAAACTAAACTAACTAACCTTATGCAGCCTTATCCTAACCCTAACCCTAACCTAGTGGTTATCACGTTCGCCTCACACCTCCAGGGTCGGGGGTTCGATTCCCGCCTCCACCTTGTGTGTGTGGAGTTTGCATGTTCTCCCCGTGCCTCGGGGGTTTCCTCCGGGTACTCCGGTTTCCTCCCCCGGTCCAAAGACATGCATGGTAGGTTGATTGGCATCTCTGGGAAATTGTCCGTAGTGTGTGAGTGTGTGAGTGAATGAGAGTGTGTGTGTGCCCTGTGATGGGTTGGCACTCCGTCCAGGGTGTATCCTGCCTCGATGCCCGATGACGCCTGAGATAGGCACAGGCTCCCCGTGACCCGAGGTAGTTCGGATAAAGCGGTAGAAAATGAGTGAATGAATAAAACTATCTGATTAAAAGTATTAATCCCAATGTAACTGAAAAGGACAAAAGTTTAATCAACTCAGCTTATTATTCTGGAATTTTCTTTCTGCTTCAGAGACATATTTCATTTCTGAAAAGTCTGTAGTTTAAATGTCAAAATTGTTGCATAGTTTTTGCTACACCGCCACACATACATAGAGTCCGAGCACCTGAGAATGACATTTTGGAGAGACTGACTCTGACATATGACACACACTATCTCAGGAAATGTATTTTACAAAGACATTTATTACAGCAAAGGCTTGCACTTAATTTCTTCCTGCACAGCTGACTATTACAGGGAAAATTAACACTTAAATGAATATCTCCAGGCAAACTAGAAATCCACTCTGCACCATGAACATCAGCAGGAAAAATGCTATTCATCATTTGTGTAGAAAGTGCGAGCAGCGGAAATGACAGAACCTCACACAAGTTGTTGCCTGTGGCGGCTAAGCTAATTTGTTAATGTGTTTACACACACACACACACACACACACACACACACACACACACACACACACACACACACACACACACACACACACACACACATACACACACACACGTAAGACATTCTAAGGTGGATAACATTGGATCACATGTACTAAAATGTGACTTACTTTAACATGTATTTCATTTAATTTATTTTCTTTTAGAATACATCCTTTTTCTATCTGTCTGTCTGTCTATCCGTCCGTCCGTCCGTCTATCTATCTATCTATCTATCTATCTATCTATCTATCTATCTATCTATCTATCTATCTATCTATCTATCTATCTATCTATCTATTAAAACAAGATTTTAATTGTTTTTAAGTCAGATTTTTTATAATTGTTTTTTAAAATTGGATTTAAAAATGTGATTTATTTCCAGGTATCATTATTTATTTCCAATTTTCATTTATATTTTCTTTCCTTTTTAATCAATTAATTAATAAAGTTATTTCTTTATTTGTGTTTGTATTATTA